>NC_074675.1:29767460-30067460 GCF_029448725.1 Salvelinus fontinalis
TTCCTCTGGAGTTCAACCAAAGTAACCTCCTTCACACTACCACGTTTTATACAACCAATTTCATGTAAAAGTTACCTGTCAACATGTGTGGTTTACTGTGAGAAAACGTTATAGCAGACCAAAGAGGAGCAGGATTTTTTACACTGTTCTAGAGTTAGAGGGCAAGATGGAGAACAAGTCATCAACAGCAAACGTCTCAACCACACGGCAGGCAAAATGTTGTTTCTCCAGTCAAACACTGGATATTGTATTAAAGGACATAATATCACTGCCATGTGTTGACATCAAATATATTATTAACATTGATTCAACACAGTATCTTTAAGCATTTATCCACCATGAAGGACCTTCAGTAGAGTTTTGTACATTTAGTTGACTATGGTTTATGACTGCTACTGTTTCTTGTGTATTTCCTTTTTTCAAATATAGTCTATTTGGAATCAGTTTGAGTCTGTTTCATTTTTTAAAAAATTATTATTATTTTTAACCTTTATTTAACTAGGCAAGTCAGTTAAGAACAAATTCTTATTTACAATGACGACCTACCGAAAGGCAAAACGTCTCCTGCGGGGATGGGGATTCAAAATAAAAATAAATGAAATAAAAATATAGGACAAGAGAGACAACACAGCACTACACAAAGAGAGACCTAAGACAACAGAGTAGCATGGTAGCAACACAACATGGTAGCAGCACGGAACAGGGTACAAACATTATTGGACACAGACAACAGCACAAAGGGCAAGAAGGTAGAGACAACAATACATCACACAAAGCAACCACAACTGTCAGTAAGAGTGTCCATGATTGAGTCTTTGAATGAAGAGATTGAGATAAAACTGTCCAGTTTGAGTGTTTGTTGTAGCTCGTTCCAGTCGCTAGCTGCAGCGAACTGAAAAGAGGAGCGACTGGCAGAACGGGTGTTGTATGTGGAGGATGAGGGCTGCAGTAGATATCTCAGATGGGGGGAGTGAGGCCTAAGAGGGTTTTATAAATAAGCATCAACCAGTAGCCGAGATCACCCTTACCTGCAGATCTATAAATCACGTTTCCGTAATCTAGCATGGGTAGGATGGTCATCTGATCCAGGGTTAGTTTGGTAGCTGGGGTGAAAGAGGAGTGATTACGATAGAGGAAACCAAGTCTAGATTTAACTTCAGCCTGCAGCTTTGATATGTGCTGAAAGAAGGACAGTGTATCGTCTAGCCATACTCTTAAGTACTTGTATGAGGTGACTACCTCAAGCTCTAAACCCTCAGAGGTAGTAATCACACCTGTGGGGAGAGGGGTATTCTTCTTACCAAACCACATGACCTTTGTTTTGGAGGTGTTCAGAACAAGGTTAAGGGCAGAGAAAGCTTGTTGGACACTAAGAAAGCTTTGTTGTATAGCGTTTAAAACAAAATCCGGGGAGAGGCCAGCTGAGTGTAAGATGGATGGATATAAATGGATGAGAGAGCTTCCTACTGCCTGAGCTATGTTGTTGATTTTAAAAAACAGATTTCATTGTGGTTATGTATACATTTCCACATTTGGGGAATTCGCAGGGGTCATCGAGTGGCGCAACGGGCTAAGGCGCTGCATCTTGGTGCTAGAGGTATCACTACAGACCCTGGTTTGATCCCAGGCTGCATCACAACCGGCTGTGATCGGGAGTCCCTTAGGGCGGTGCACAATTGGCCCAGAGTCATCTGGGCTAGGGGAGGGTTTCGCCAGGGTAGGCCATCATTGTAAAATAAGAATTTGTTCTTAACTGACTCCTAGTTAACTAAAAAAAAACAGCCAGAATGCAATGGCTGAGCTTCGCCATGGGTTAACCACCTTCTTGATCATGGTATCTTCCCTGTTAGTGATGCAACACGGTGAATGTGATCAAAACGTTAGCGGCTACTTGTATATATCTTTTTTTAAATCACGTTTATTTTACAATCACAACTGTATTCTCAGTGGGTTATGAAGATGCACTACCGCCAACAACGAACACAGGACAGGGCTAAAATCCCCCGCCACCATTTGATTTAAAAAACTAAAACTAAATAAAGATGGTTGTTTGAACCCCTTACACAAAAAAAATTACAAATAAAAGTGGGTCACGAAAAAAGAACAAATATTACATTATATTACGACATGTTCATAAAAGCCCAAAATAAAAGTGTATATTCCTTGCAGTCAAATAATAATCCATATTCATTTCCCACTGAGTTCAGATCACAAAATACAGTCTTTACTTCACTTTGGAATTCAGAGGGTCTCTAATTACCTACCACCACACACAGGTTTTCAGCTCTTGTTTGCATACCCCAGGCTGTTAATTTCGCAAGCCTGGAATCAGGCGCAGCAGTCAGCTTGTTACAAAAGTATCTTTCCTCGCTGGATATATTGTTTTTTCGTCGCATGCAGTGCTGTTGACCCTCTCCAACAATTATGGAACTATTTACATGGAATATTTTGATGAATATGCGTATAAGATACGACAGAAGATTATGCCGTGGAGTTGTTTTGTTTGAACCTTGAAAGTTCATGGCCATTGACGGGGGTCTGCATCACAGATTCCACCACAACACACAAACCAAGTAAGTAGGGCCTAGCCTTTGGTATTTAAAGTGCACGAGACTGAAGATGAACTTTACTGAACTTTACGTCGTGACTGAGTATGGTATGAGTTGGCCTACATTCTGAAATACAATGTTTGGTAATGTTTATCATTTGTAAAGCCAGGACTCAATACCCCTCCCCTAGTCGAACTGTACAGCCAAATGCACCATCTTTACAGTTTGGCCTGCAGTAAATTTAGGAGAGCAACTTCGAGAAAGCACCATGCTAGAACTAAGGGGGGCGGTACCTTGCAATGTGTTAACCGATTTTCGTCATTGCCTCTGAATTAGAAACATGTGAGATGCATATCCAAATGGTTCTACCTAGATAGGTAGGTAGAACTGCACAATTGAACTGGGGTCATCTATGAATGTCCACTTGGTGGCGACAGAGTTCCATTTGGAAAACAAATTACCTACGTGTTGGGAAAAACAAGCTATACAGTCTGATTTGTGGAGATGATAGTATCGCTTGAATATCACAATGATCATGACACGCCAGCAGTCAACGTTCAGACAGACTCAACCCAGAAGATGGAACTCTGTCGCCACCAATTGGACATTCCTAGATGACTCAAGTTCAATTGTGCAGTTCTACCTACCTATCTAGGTAGAACCATTTGGATAATTGGCTATGCAAAATTATTATTTTATACAAAAATAATTGCTCAAAAACATTTTCTTTGACAAAAAAAAATGGGTGTCAAATTATTGGCACCCCTAATGATTCTTATAAGTCAAATCAAACAACATTTAACCTGCATTAACATTCTACTTTTAATTAATCTCAGTTTTAGGAACTGTATTTTGGACTTTCATGGCTTCCTGTTTCACTGGGGTATAAAAATGAGGTAACATTTTATTATTCATCACCATTGGGAAAGACAAAGAACTCCCAAATTAAGAGGCAAAATGGTTGTTACCTTTCATAAATCAGGTACAACAAATATAAAAATAATAATAATAAACATACCACTTTTAGGGCAACAATTGACGTTTGGAGCAGTGGTAAACTTGCCTGGTAGAGGACCCAAATAAAACATTTAACATTGAGAATCTGTGGTTTGAATTGAAAAGGGCAGTCCATAAGGCTAAGATCCCTCCCAAAGTGTGCTTCAATCTCATAAAACATAGAAAAAGACTAAGTGCCGTTATCCTCTTTAGATTGTTTTTGTTCATTCCTTGTAAAAAAAAAAATGTTTTATCGGCGCTATTCTATTTGTACAAAATTGTGTTCTTTTAGTATACAATATAGCTCAGTATTTGTAGTATTTATTTTATAAAGAGTTTTAAAAAACAATCAAAGGTGGCAATAATTTTGGAAGAAGCAGTTATGATATTATTGCAGCTTGAAGTAAGGATTTAATGGTTGACCATTTTTATTACTGGGGAACCACTTGTACTTCCTCCCTCCACTGTATTTGTCTTCCACTCCCAGGATGCATTGTGATTTCAAAAACGTATCTCTCAAAGATTAAATCGAACAGAGCCTCATTTGTACTAGTCCGTGTACCAGTGTTTTATTTGTTTATTTTTTAACTAACATTCCACTACCTGTACTCGACACGGAGTAGGCTACAATGACTGGAATGTTAGCTTAAAAGACTGGTACCCAGGCTAAACTAGCACCAGTTTGGTAAGGAAATACAACAAATCAAACACATTTTATTCGTGCTTCGTAAACAGCAGGTGATGACTAACAGTGAAAGGCGTACCTACAGAGAAAGAAATAGAGAATTAATATAAAGGTAATAATAAATGCAATGAGGGACGATAACATGGCTATATACAGTCGTGGTCAAAAGTTTTGAGAATGACACAAATATTAATTTCCACAGTCTGCTGCCTCAGTGTCTTTATATATTTTTGTCAGATGTTACTATGGAATACTGAAGTATAATTACAAGCATTTCATAAGTTTCAAAGGCTTTTATTGACAATTATATGAAGTTGATGCAAAGAGTCAATATTTGCAGTGTTGACCCTTCTTTTTCAAGACCTCTGCAATCCGCCCTGGCATGCTGTCAATTAACTTCTGGGCCACATCCTGACTGATGTTAGCCCATTCTTGCATAATCAATGCTTGGAGTTTGTCAGAATTTGTGGGTTTTTGTTTGTCCACCCGCCTCTTGAGGATTGACCACAAATTCTCAATGGGATTAAGGTCTGGGGAGTTTCCTGGCCATGGACCCAAAATATTGATGTTTTGTTCCCCGAGCCACTTAGTTATCACTTTTGCCTCATGGCAAGGTGCTCCATCATGCTGGAAAAGGCATTGTTCATCACCAAACTGTTCCTGGATGGTTGGGAGAAGTTGCACTCAGGATGTGTTGGTACCATTCTTTATTCATGGCTCTGTTCTTAGGCAAAATTGTGAGTGAGCCTACTCCCTTGGCTGAGAAGCAACCCCACACATGAATGGTCTCAGGATGCTTTACTGTTGGCATGACACAGGACTGATGGTAGCGCTCACCTTGTCTTCTCCGGGCAAGTTTTTTTCCAGATGCCCCAAACAATCGGAAAGGGGATTCATCGGAGAAAATGACTTTACCCCAGTCCTCAGCAGTCCAATCCCTGTACTTTTTGCAGAATATCAGTCTGTCCCTGATGTTTTTCCTGGAGAGATGCGGCTTCTTTGCTGCCCTTCTTGACACCAGGCCATCCTCAAAGTCTTCGCGTCACTGTGCGTGCAGGTGCACTCACACCTGCCTGCTGCCATTCCTGAGCAAGCTCTGTACTGGTGGTGCCCCGATCCCGCAGTTAAATCAACGTTAGGAGACGGTCCAGGCGCTTGCTGGACTTTCTTGGACTTTCTTCTTCACAACAATTGAACCGCTCTCCTTGAAGTTCTCGATGATCCGATAAATGGTTGATTTAGGTGCAATCTTACTGGCAGCAATATCCTTGCCTGTGAAGCCCTTTTTGTGCAAAGCAATGATGACGGCACGTGTTTCCTTGCAGGTAACCATTATTAACAGAGGAAGAACAATGATTCCGAGCACCACCCTCCTTTTGAAGCTTCCAGTCTGTTATTCGAACTCAATCAGCATGACAGAGTAATCTCCAGCCTTGTCCTCGTCAACACTCACACCTGTGTTAACGAGAGAATCACTGACATGATGTCAGCTGGTCCTTTTGTGGCAGGGCTGAAATGCAGTGGAAATGTTTTGGGGGGATTCAGTTCATTTGCATGGCAAAGAGGGATTTTGCAAATAATTGCAATTCTTCTGATCACTCTTCATAACATTCTGGAGTATATGCAAATTGCCATCATACAAACTGAGGCAGCAGACTTTGTGAAAATTAATATTTGTGTCACTCTCAACTTTTGGTCACGACTGTACACAGAGTACCAGTACCGAGGCCATGTGCAGGGATACCAGGTAATTGAGGTAGATATGTACATATAACTAGGAATAAAGTGTCTAGGCAACAGGATAGACAATAAACAGTAGCAGCAGCGTATGTGATAAGTTAGTGCAATAATGGTGAATGCGGATAGTCCAGGTAGCTATTTGGCAGAGGGACGTTGAGGCGGACACTCCATCTGCTGCTCTCTCTCCCCGCTGAGACTGACCATCAGATGCAGGCACCTTCAGCCCAGTAAAATACAATTAAAAAGCGAATTATTTAAATGTATGCTCACTCGGCTGTGCCTCACAAGTAATACAACGAATCTGTTACCAGTGTGATTTATATAGCTTACCTCAAATTTAACACAATGCAACATACCTGAACAAAACAAACTATTTTTGTTGTAGGCAGAACGCATTAGAGTAGGGTTCTGTTGCATTGACACGCACGGCTCAGCCCGTACTCAACACAGACCGGTGCGGCATAAACAGAGCTGCAGTAGGCCTATATGCAACTAGACCATTGCCATATATGAATCTGTGACATTTACTTTGAACTGGACTGTTTACAGCATGAGTGATTGGTCTAGTTTGTTTTGAGATCAAAGCGAGAGTTCCATGTAGACGTGTGCATATTTTTGTTAATATCCTTTGCTAGTTAAGTTAGTTATTAGCCTAGTTATAGATCATTTGTAGTCAGCAACAGGGGAGGGATTGCTTCCTACAAGAGCACAAAACATGTACGTTTCTAGACACATTTCAAAAGGGAGTTGGGTAAAGAGCTTTTCTTTTGTCTTAAAGGGGTCGGCTTGTATTTTGAGAAAGGCTTGAATGAGCTAAATAGGCAGAGGGTAGCATAATGTGTCTGATTCTCTGCAATAATAGTATGGGAATAATCATGTATTTTGTGAAGTGGTTTCTTGCATCAAACAACACATTTTTAGTCACCTCCTTGTCTGAAGGACAAGTGGATAAACAGGTTAATGTCAAGCCCTGCATGTTTTTGTTTTCATTCTCATGGAATGTAGGCCTACATTCAACACCACACACTGGCTGCCACTGTAGGCGGAACGATAGACCAGCTATTTCCATGTTAAAACGTTATAGGATGCATTTTCTCTGTTGTTTTCAATGGAAGGCCTCTCTTGTAGGCCTACATTATGATAGCAACAGTAGCCTACTTAGCCACTGTTAAAATTGTAACTTAAAGCGCCTCTGGAAGTTGCACAGAATTTTCACAACATTCAAGTTTGCGACTCATCCTCTGTGGCATCCAGGTCATGTCAACCAGCATGCAAGATTTGGATCTGGGTGCCGAGATGTAAATAAACGTTGACTCCATATAATTAGAATAAAGTAGATTTATTGATTAATTAGACAGCATTCTAATTCTATGGTTGACTGACTTGTTTCTGCACAAAAGTAATAATGTTAGGGTCACAATTAGAATAATATATTAATATTTTCAGGGTAATGTGAAAACAAGCCGCACACATGCCACTAACAAGGTATTATTACCGGAGTGTCGTCTGATGACCAGACACGATGCATAGGCCTAATAGATTGAAGTTGTAAAGAAAGTTTCTTAGACATAAAGGCCAACTTAGTGAAATTCAGGGTGCAATTATTAAATCAATGGGTAAATCAGTGGTTGGTTGAAGATCATGCTGAGATTAGCTCCTGGTTGAACATACAGGAAGAGGTTTACACACACATGGGTCCTGTGCATGATCACGTTGTGTGCCTTCATTCACACGGCACGCTTCCTATTGTCGACTCGTGACGTACATTCCTTTACATTTAACTCATGGGGAATTATTGTATTTTGTCAGTAATGCATAAAATATCAAACATTAACAATGGTTATAATATATTAATAATAGCTCTTCCTACATCACAAGAATCTGAGGTAGCCTTGTCAAAAAGGGATTTTTGAATGCATGTATCATTTTTTTTCTTCTGTTTTTATATTTTCAGGTTGACGCCAGCGGGACACTCAGACTCTCAAACATGCCACAGCCTGTTCCAGATGACATACCTGGACTAAAGTACCTAATACAGCTTCACACAACTGCCTATCTGCCAGGAACAGTCCCTTTTGGGATTAAAGCATATTGTCTACTTTTGATACTGTGTTCAAATCAAGGCACAATATGCCATATGAATCATAGTCGATGTAATTCTTAAATAATTCAATACTCTTGTCATAGTTGTACCTCCTGCGTCGTTTCATGTGTTGGCTGCCCACTGCCAGTTTGTTAAATTATTATTTGACTTTTATATGAATTATTGACAACAATGAGAGAGGGAACTTCTGTATCGAGACTTTCCATGGAAACATCATACAGAACGTCATCTGAGAGTTCCTCGGAGTTGGTTAAGTTATTTTCCATTCTTTATTTCCTTTTAGCAAACATTTCTTTCACATTTATCTTTTGTATCTTCTTTAGTTTAATCCGATAAGTCAGAATAGTAAAAATAAGCAATAAACCATATTATTTTTTATTTAATCTTTTCGTCATGAAGTTATCATGATCTGGGTATTGGTAATTCAATACTGGCCAACAGTTCATGAAGAAGGCAGACAACTGAACGGTTCTCCTCCAGTATCAAAATCTTAACCCAATTTAACCCAGAGTTACATCATGGAAAACAACAAATAAGAACGATCCCTTGGTAAAGCACCAAAACTGTAGGGGAGAGTGGGGTATGTTGAGCCACCCCTTGTTTCTAGGAAACCCTACACATATTAATAATGACCAAATATTTAGGAAGAGGTAATAATTTCATGGAGTCTGTAAAGGAAGAAACCACATGGGGGGGGGTAAGTTAGGCAAAAAAAACAACTGGATTTTCACAAAGTTAAATGAATTTGTGTTATAGGTTTCCTGAAAGTGAATCCTTGTAGCTCTGTGGGCTAAGGTGCTTTGAGGTAAGTTGAGCCAATGGCCTCCATACCCCCATACAAATGATTACGTTTGGTCAATTTAATGCATAGTATTTTTGCAGTGTGTGTGATGCATGTGAACTTCAGATAGTGCATTTCTATTGCTACAGAGCAGACCTCATCATGCCTCATGTATACAAACATAAAACAAGCAGGGGTCTTCCCCCCTTGAGATTCTTGAGAGCAGCCAATGAAGTGAGAGAAGGAAAGCAGTCCATTTGAGCACCGGCAAGGGATTAAGAAAGTAGACCATGACACTGAAGAGGTACATTGACATGTACATGTGCGAGGGGCTATGATCGAGTAGCAAAGTAACACGAGGTCTTATCTGATGACAGTCTGAGAGGGAAAGGAGGGCTATAGAGAGAGGAGGTAGAGCGGAGACAGGAGAGGAAACAAAGAGGAGGAGATAGGAGAGCAAGAGAGAACTTTTCATTAGTTCCGTTAGACACCACCCTCAGCGGGGCCGGAGGAAACTGGAAGCATCCAGTTGAGAAGGGGTGAAGTCTGAACCGGATGCTTCCGGATTTTGCCGAAGCCACTCAGGCATTTATTTGACGCCTGCTACATTAGGTTACTTAGATACAGACACCCAGAACTATAAGGATTGTGTGTCAGGGGTAGGTCAGAGGTCACAGTGAACCCTGTGGTGAAGGTAAGAACTACAGCGGGAAAAACTGACTGTCTGGGGCAGGAGTGAGTTGCTTTCATGTAGTAATCGAGCAAGATCCGGTTAAGCAATATTTTTTTTGCCATCGAGTGGCTTTGTTGTAATTGTTACCTAACTTTCCAGATAAACACCCTTAGTAGCACTATAAGGGGATAAATATAGATTATGTTCTCAAGACAAAAACAAGCACACAGAGAGACCACTGTGTGCATGACAGACTGATAGGGGGGAATACTGCACATTCTTCAGCTGTAACCAGAGAGAGAGATGTGCTCACTAGGGGTGCCGAAACCCAAAACGACCCCTGGAAAAGCCTGTGAGCAAGGCTACGTTCCAATGTCCACTTACTAGGTGAACCCATGCGATATATGTCCATTGTAGTGGTATGGAACTGGAACACAGCGAAACACTCCTGGCCCCGACAGAGATGGTCGCCTCGCTTCAGGTCCTTAGGAAACTATGCAGTAATTATTTTTATTTTTTTTATGTATTAATTCTTACATTTTTACCCCAGAAAATGTCAAGTGTTATTACATACAGCCGGGAAGAACTATTGGATATAAAAGTGACGTCAACTTACCAACATTACGACCAGGAATAGGACTTTCCCGAAGCAGATCCTTTGTTCGGAGCTCCACCCTGGACATGGGGGGCCGACCCAAAACAACGCGGTCGACGCAGGAGAGGCAGACGGAGCGGCCTACTGGTCAGACTTAGAAGGCGAGCACACCATCCACCGCTTCCGAGCATATTACTCGCCGATGTCCAATCTCTAGACAACAAGATGGATGAAATTAGGGCACGAGTTGCCTTCCAGAGAGACATCAGCGATTGTAACATTCTCTGTTTCACGGAAACATGGCTCACTTGGGATATGCTGTCAGAGTCGGTACAGCCACCCGGTGTCTTCACACATCGTGCCGACAGAAACAAACATCTCTCTGGTAAGAAGGGCGTGGGTGTATGCCTTATGATTAACAACTCATGGTTTAATCATAAAAACATACAGGAACTCAAGTCCTTTTGTTCACCTGACCTAGAATTCCTTACAATCAAATGCCGACCGCATTATCTCTCAAGAGAATTCTCTTCGATTATAGTCACAGCCATATATATCCTCCCCCCAAGCAGGTATCTCAACGTCCCTGAAAGAGTTTCACTGGACTCGATGTAAACTAGAAACCATATATCCTGAGGCTGCATTTATTGTAGCTGGGGATTTTAACAAAGCTAATCTGAGAACAAGGCTTCCCAAATTCTATCAGCATATCGAATGCGCGACACGAGCTGGTAGCATTCTGGACCATTGCTACTCTAACTTCCGCAATGCATACAAAGCGCTCCCCTGCCCTCCCTTCGGCAAATCTGACCATGACTCCATTTTGTTGCTCCCATCCTATAGGCAGAAACTAAAACAGGAAACGCCCGTGCTCAATTCTATTCAACGCTGGTCTGACCAATCGGATTCCACGCTTCAAGATTGCTTCGATCACGTGGACAGGGATATGTTCCGGGTAACCTCAGACAACAACATTGACTTATACTCTGACTCGGTGAGCGAGTTTATTAGCAAGTGCATCGGTGATGTTGTGACTATTAAAACCTCCCCTAACCAGAAACCGTGGATTGATGGCAGCATTCGCGCACAACTGAAAGCGCGAACCACCGCTCTTAATCATGGCAAGGCGACTGGAAAAATGACCGAATACAAACAGTGTAGTTATTCCCTCCGCAAAGCAATCAAACAAGCAAAGCGTCAGTATAGAGACAAAGTATAGTCGCAATTCAACGGCTCAAACACGAGACGTATGTGGCAGGGTCTACAGTCAATCACGGATTGTCTTGCTCCCAGACAAATTAAATAACTTCTTTGCTCGCTTTGAGGACAATACAGTGCCACTGACACGGCCCGCTACCAAAGCCTGTGGGCTCTCCTTCTCCATGGACAATGTGAGTAAAACATTTAAACGTGTTAACCCTCGCAAGGCTGCCGGCCCAGACGGCATCCCTAGCTGCGACGTCAGAGCATGTGCAGACCAGCTGGCTGGTGTGTTTATGGACATATTCAATCAATCCCTATCCCAGTCTGCTGTCCGCACATGCTTCAAGATGGCCACCTTACCTGGTACCCTAGACCCACTCCAATTTGCTTACCTCCCCAATAGGTCCACAGACAACGCAATCGCCATCACACTGCACACTGCCCTATCCCATCTGGACAAGAGGAATACTTATGTAAGAATGCTGTTCATTGACTATAGCTCAGCATTTAACGCCATAGTACCCTCCAAACTCGTTATTAAGCTTGAATCCCTGGGTCTCGACCCCGCCCTGTGCAACTGGGTCCTGGACTTCCTGACGGGTCGCCCCCAGGTAGTGAAGGTAGGAAACAACATCTCCACCCCGCTGATCCTCAACACTGGGGCCCCACAAGGGTGCATTCTCAGCCCTCTCTTGTACTCCTTGTTCACCCATGAGAGCCGCCTACAGGGATGAGGTGAGGGCCTTCAGAGTGTGGTGTCAGGAAAAGAACCTCACTCAACGTCAATAAAACAAAGGAGATGATTGTGGACTTCAGGAAACAGCAGAGGGAGCACCCCCCCTATCCACATCGACAGGACAGTAGTGGAGAAGGTGGAAAGTTTTAAGTTCCTCGGCGTACACATCACGGACAAACTGAAATGGTCCACCCACACAGACAGTGTGGTGATGAAGGCGCAACAGCGCCTCTTCAACATCAGGAGGCTGAAGAAATTTCACCAAAAACACTCACAAACTTTTACAGATGCGCAATCGAGAGCATCCTGTTGGGCTGTATTACCGCTTGGTACGGAAACTGCACCGCCCTTAATGGCAAGGCTCTCCAGAGGGTAGTGTGGTCTGCACAACACATCACCGGGGGGGGGGGGACTACCTGCCCTCCAGGACACTTACAGAACCCGATGTCACAGGAAGGCCAAAAAGATCCTCAAGGACAACAACCACTCGAGTCACTGCCTGACCACCCAAGTCACACCGGAGTCACACCCGCTATCATCCAGAAGGCGAGGCACCTGTACTGACATCAAAGCTGAGACTGGAAAAACAGCTTCTATCTCAAGGCCATCAGACTGTTAAACAGCCATCACTAACATAGAGGCTGCTGCCAATATACAGACTCAAATCTCTGGCCACTTTAATAAACGGATTTAATAAAGGTATCTAGTCACTTTAAATAATGCCACTTTTTAATAATGTTTACATATATTACATTACTCATCTCATATGTATTTACTGTATTCTACACCATCTACTGCATCTTGCCTATGCTGCACGGCCATCTATATGTACATATTCTTATTCATCTCTTTACATTTATGTGTATTTGTGTGAATAAGGTAGTTGTTGTGAATTTGTTAGATATTACTGTACTGTCAGAACTAGAAGCACATGCATTTCACTAACACTCGCATTAACATGTGCTAACCATGTGTATGTGACCAGTAAAATTTGATTTGATTTGGGTGGCTGAATTCGCAGGTCTCTTACTGAAGACATAAATCAATGGGGGTCTCCTATGTCAGGTAGCTGGATTATTCAATAAGATGTACGACAATGTGGGGGAGAAAGTGATGGAAGGAAATGGAAAAACAGAGTGGAAAAGAACGAGATGGAAGGAAAGGGGCATTCTTTGACTGCCACTGCTCATGTGACACACACACACAAACAGAACGAGAGAGACATAGAGAAATGGATAAACAATTAGGCATTGGCCAGTGTGGTAAGTGGATTGTGAAGACGAGACCTCTTGCTGTGAACTCATTATTTTGCATTGAACCCCTTCTTTCCCGAAAACCTCCCCCCCTTCCCACTCCCTCCACAGTACGCTGACTCCCCCACTGGCCCTAGGAAGTAGATACCCACTGTGCAAAAACTGATAGAATTAATGTTTCCACTTCATTTCAACCATTTTTGGGGGGAGGGGATTTTCCTAAAAGTCATCAACGTAAGGAAATGTTGTATTTTCTTCACCCAACTTTTCACCTAAATCCAATGACATGGTGAAACTGTTTGTTGATTTCACGTTGAATTAAATCAAAACTAGACTTTTTAAATGATGTCTGTGCCCAGTGGATAGAGACATGAAGGAACAGAGCAGAACCCATTATTTAGCAGGTCTACTGAACCCCTTGCCCCAAAACATCCCCCCCTTTCCCAACCCCCCTCCACTCCCCTCACAGTACACAGACTCCCCCATTGACCCTTCGAAGCAGACGAGAACACAGACGGACATAAAGGAGCAGAACAGAACTGGTTTCAACTGGTCACAAGCAACCGCCTACTACACACACACAACATATAATAACTGAGCTATGTAGTTAGCTGCACATATCAAATATCCTTGATCAAAAATGGCAGACACAAAGGGAGAAGATTGCTTCTGATCCTTATTCTTTTGACTTTTCTCTTTTTTTTTAAACATAATTTTATCTTTTCTGTTTCTTGACCCCTCCTTTTTTATCTTTCCTTGCCTCTATATAGATCGTCCTTTCAACCTTTTCTCTTTCTGCTTCCTTCCTTTCCTCCTACTTTACTTTTCTCTAGGGCAGTGGTTCCCAAACTTTTTATTGTCCCGTACCCCTTCAAACAATCAACCTCCAGCTGCGTACCCCCTCTAGCACCAGGGTCAGCGCACTCTCAAATAGTTTTTTTGCCATCATTTTAAGCTTGTCACACACACACTATACAATACATTTATTAAACATAAGAATGAGTGTGAGTTTTTGTCACAACCCGGCTCGTGGGAAGTGACAAAGAGCTCTTATAGGACCAGGGTACAAATAATAATAATCAATAATTTTGCTCTTTTATTTAACCATCTTACATATAAAACCTTATTTGTTCATCGAAAATGGTGAATAACTCATCACAGGTTAATGAGAAGGGTGTGCTTGAAGGGATGCACATACCTCTGCAATGTTGGGTTGTATTGGAGAGAGTCTCAGTCTTAAATCATTTCCCACACACAGTCTGTGCCTGTATTTAGTTTTCATGCTAGTGAGGGCCGAGAATCCACTCTCACATAGGTACGTGGTTGCAAAGGGCATCAGTGTATTAACAGCACAATTTGACAAGGCAGGATACTCTTGAGTGTAGACCAATCCAGAAATATGACAGTGGCTTCTGATTAAATTCAATTTTCACAGAACCGCTTGTTGTAATTTCGATGAGGCTCTCTTGTTCAGATATCGGTAAGTGGACTGGAGGCAGGGCATGAAGGGATAACGAATCCAGTTGTTTGTGTCATCCGTTTCGGAAAAGTAACTGCGTAATTGTGCACCCAACTCACTCAGGTGCTTCGCTATATCACATTTGACATTGTCCGTAAGCTTGAGTTTATTTGCACACAAAAAATCCTACAATGATGGAAAGACCTGTGTGTGTTGTCCTTGTTAATGCAGACAGAGAAGAGCTCCAACTTCTTAATCATAGCCTCAATTTTGTCCCGCACATTGAATATAGTTGTGGAGAGTCCCTGTAATCCTAGATTCAGATCATTCAGGTAGGCCAGTCGTTTGAGAAACTTGTCATCATGCAAGCTGTCAGACAAGTGAAAATGATGGTCAGTGAAGAAAACTTTAAGCTCGTCTCTCAATTTAAAAAAAAACGTGTCAATACTTTGCTCCTTGATAACCAGCGCACTCCTGTATGTTGTAAAAGCGTTACATGGTCGCTGCCCATATTGCATAGTGCAGAAAATACACGAGAGTTCAGTGGCCTTGCTTTAACAAAGTTAACCAAAATGTCTTTCAAGCTGTCAGGTATTCCCTTGGCAGCAAGAGCTTCTCGGTGGATGCTGCAGTGTACCCAAGTGGTGTCGGGAGCAACTGCTTGCACACGCGTTACCACTCCACTATGTCTCCCTGTCATGGCATTTGCGCCATCAGTACAGATACCAACATGAGCAGCAGCTACATAGTGGAATTCCCGCAAGAGAGTAACGGTTAATGTGATTGGATGTTAATTATTTGACTAGGCTACCTGTATTTGACATTGTGTTGTTATTTCGCTGAACACTACATGTTTTATTTGATTTTTGGCAGTGAAACGAGGCTACTCAGGCGAGAAACGAGAGAAAAAAACTCACCCAAATGTATGGCCCCGTTGGAAAATATAAATGGACTGTTTGAAAATGTGAAGAGAAAAAAAAAATCTCATTTTTATTTGGCGTACCCCCGACGGCATTGCGCATACCCCAGTTTGGGAATACCTGGTCTAGGGGATTTGACCTATGTTGTCAATAAGCGACAAGAGAGAAAACACATGTATGATATTGGTATTTGACCTCATAGTTCTAGGACATAGTTCAGTGAATTTGTTCATTGTTCTAGTAAATAGTTATTTGGTTTACTGGTTGGTTGGTTGGTTGGTTGTATCATCAACATGTATTTGTGGTCAGGTGGCTCGGGGGATCCTATATGGTTTGATGGTTTTGTAATCTGTGTTTTCTGTTCTATTTGTTCCAATGCCACAAAGGAACCGTCAAGGATAGAAGAGGTCGGGAGAGA
Organism: Salvelinus fontinalis; assembly: GCF_029448725.1. Lineage (NCBI taxonomy): Eukaryota > Metazoa > Chordata > Actinopteri > Salmoniformes > Salmonidae > Salvelinus > Salvelinus fontinalis. The sequence continues at coordinate 29,783,573 of NC_074675.1, forward strand.
GAGTTGTGGAGTAAAAGGAGCTTAAGGGACAGCGAGAGGAGAGGGAGGAAGAGGGGGAGAGAGATGGGTACTCTTAAACGGGGGGGAAAGAGGGAGCGGAGCGGAGGGAGGGGGACATGTTCTCAAGCTGCTGTACACAAGAACCAGCCGAGGGCGTTGTCAACCGGCTTGTCCCCCAGGTCCCCTTATCCCGACCCCTTGCCAGAAGCCACAAGAGCCTGAATGTGTGGGAAGTTGGGAACATCTTGAGGTCTGACGGAGGAGTGGAGAGGGAGAGGGGTTGTGAAAGAGTAAACACTTGTTAGACACACAGGCCCAGACTTGATCGAACCGGTTTCGTCAGCTCAAGTCTGACCAAAGCCCTGGTTAAAAGTAGTGCGCTATATTGGGAACACAGATGTAGAATTTTAATTTGAGTCAGTTTACTACAGCAGGGAAATAACAGGACATTTGAATTACTATGTGGATTATAATTAATGGACATTTTTGTAAGAGTTTATACATTTTTTGCAAGAAAAAAATTCAATGTGGAAATTACAAACTTGAGAAGCCCTTTTTAAACCTCAAATACACTACAAGTTTTAAATGTCCTGCTTTGCAGGAAGGTTCTCCTGCAACAGGGTGATCAAATTAAGATCCTACATCTGTAGGGTGCCATCTGAGACAGCCTACGTGACAATAACACATCCACACAGAGACCTTCACCTCATAAAACCACTGTGTAAACCATTATAAACTCTCCCTAGCTCAGGGTCGTGACCACTCTAAGGAAATCACTCCCGTGAAAGCAGACTGTGATTGCGTCCCAAATAGCCCCCTATTTCCTTTACAGTGCACTACCTTTGACCATGGCCTATAGGGGTCTGGCCTAAAGCAGTGCACTATGTAGGGAATAGGGTGCCATTTGGGATGCAGAGAGTGAGTTGGGGCAGCAGGTAGCCTAGTGGTTAGAGCGTTGGGCCAGTAACCAAGAGGTTGCTGGATTAAATCCCCGAGCTGGCAAGGTAAAAATCTGGTGTTCTGCCCCTGAACAAGGCAGTTAACCCACTGTTCCCTGGTAGGCTGTCATTGTAAATAAGAATTTGTTCTTAACTGACTTGCCTAGTTAAATAAAGTTAAAATGGGTGGAAGTGACAAGTAGCATTGACTTGTAACCCACTACCCTCCCTTATTGCTTTTTGTGACACATATTTACGTTACAACAGTGCAATTCTTATCCTGACTGAGGGTAGTGGAAGCATGATGGTAGTGCCGAGAACGCTGGACTAACTAGCTGAGGGGCCAAAGATTCACAGAGGATGAAGTCAGTATTTTATATCTGCCATTAAAATAAATAAAAAATGGCATCCGATTGGTCCTCCCACTGAATGTATCTGATGTCACAAGGAGACTCTGAGCCAGAAGCGGTGTGGTCTCAATTATTGATAATTATATTAGGTCGTCATACATTAACAATCATGTCTGCACTACTTTTGGCACGGCTTGAGTCAAAAGTAGTGCACTACTGTATATATATGGAATAGGGGCTGAGGACACATTCACAATGACACAAAGAAAGAATCAGTGATGGTTTTAATACTGCACAGAACAATGTACTACTGTGCAAATATTGGACAGTCTTTAGCTTCTGCTTATCTGCCAACTGCCACTCCCCATATTGCTTCCATTGACTATAAATGCATCCCAAATGGCACCCTATATGGTGCACTACTTTTGATCAGGGCCCATAGGGCGACAGGCAAACGTAGTGCACTAGGTAGGGAATATGGTGCCATTTGGGATGCAAGACACAGTAATATGAAACACCAGAAAGGATCCATTTCGAATAAGAGCCTTTTTACCCCTGTTCTATGGTCAGCAAACAAAGTCTGACATACGTAAGTGAGCTAATGATTGACTGGGAGCTTCTACTACCTGGAGACAATGGCCCGCTGCAGGCTGGCCTTCACCCACATTTAGAGAGAAAGAGTGAGGGGGAAGGGGGGAGAGAGAGAGAGACAGATGAGCAATGCCACGGGTGTATACTACCTGAGTATACTACCTGTTGCTTCGGGTTACTGTTGGTCACTCCGAATTATAATCAGTTTCCATCTGTCATTTGTCCAAGTAACTTTCCACCAGTCCTTTGGCCATGTCCTCACACAGCGATACAGAAGCCCTGGCTGGATAAACCATGAGCCTGAATAAGGTTTGCATGCAAAGACCTATTAAAAAAGCAATAAAATACACATTTGAACAGGTCACACATAGCAGAAGCAAGATCATTATAATGCATCATTATACCAGAGATGATGTGACGCCATTCTTGTAGTCCTTTTTTGGCAGTCAAATGACTAGTGGCCTCATGGATGGAATGTTATAATTTTCTTCTCTCACAAATTCATCATTTATAATAATTTATTCATAAACGTTGAGTTGTTTAAAAAGTACAGCCACAAATCTTGTGTTTCTATGTCAAACGGTTTTGCTATATTTCAGTCTTCTGTGACGTATATAAAGTGTAATATTGGGATGCAAACTCAAAATGGAATAAATGGCAACTCTATATCTGACGTGGTACCGGTGTCTTCTTTCGTTTCAGCCCATAACCAGGTGTTTACTTTGGTTTCAAAGTAGATTTGTTTAAGACTACCAAGAAACAGTCTGTGACCCTGATTTTGCCCACTGCAGTAAAAGGATATTATTACGGTGTGTTTGGTTGAGAGTGAGACCTCTTGGAAGATTAGTAACACCGCATCATCACATGCATGTATTAAATGTTATGAGCCATTTAAGTCACTGTTTAGCTGCGTTAGGGCCATGGTGACGATACACACCCTCCTCCATTCCTCCTCTCCCATGTTCCCTCTCTCCTCCACTCACGTGTTCCAGAAGATGGGGTGTGTTAATACAACTTGTGTAGTTAACATAGCTTTTGTTTTGATTTGATGCAGAGATGGATTCCAAGTTTGTTTCCGAGTAAACACCCTCACGTCATGTCACGACAGCACACCACGACTCCATAGGTACCGGCCTGGCTGGCTGGTGTATACAGACCATAGAATTCCTGGAAACAAGGAGAGCAAACTCAACCAACCTGTCCGTGCTTACTGGAACAGTTGTGAATCAGCTGAAAGGAAATGACTTGGTCCGATGAGTGGCTACAGATATAGGATCTTAATCTGATCACCCTGCTGCAGGAAAACATTCATGCAATGCAGGAAATGTTCAACTTATAGTGTATTTGAGGTTTCAAAAGGCTTCTGAAGTTTGTAATTTCCACTTTGAAATTTGACATGATTTCCCCTTAGGATTCCGGTTGCTGCAGGATTATTTTCCTGCTGTAGCAAACTGTCTAAAATTAGGATCCTACATCTGTTTAGGCCAGGGGGTATAGGGGTATGTTAATGCAGGCACATACGTACACAATCTCTCTGACGTTTGTCGAAAATCTTATTCGTCATGGAAAGAAGGAGAGAGAGAGATAGAGAGACCTTTTGTGATCTCGCTTTCTCTCATGCTATATACTCTTCTATTTTATTCCCATGTTCATTCATTCATCCCTACAGTCATTTATTCACAGATCACTGATTCACTCCTCTAGTGCATTATAATCTTCTCAGCTTTATTTGTTAATTGTGTCAAATCCAAATGAATTATATCCACCCTCTAAACCCTAATTGTCCAGTAGGTCTACTGACCGAAACACTGCTACTTATTTGTCTGTGTGTGACTAAATTGTGGTCCATTGTTATAGACTGTCGAAGACCACATTGAGAAAAGGAGGGAGGTAGTGAGGGAGGCGTGTCTCGGGCCACAGGGATGAGCTATTTAAAGTTCAGGCTCTCCATGCAAGCTCCACAACCCTTTCCATGTTGCCATCTAGTGCAGTGCAAGGATCAACCTGGCATTCGGTATAAAACGCCCGCCTCGCGCCGAGTCTTGTGGAGGTCGCATTTAGTTAGCAGAACTGACATCAGAAAGTGGAACAAGCAAAGTTGCAAATGGTGAAATCACCATTCAATTGGAACTAATAATTTGATTTGGCTGTATAGGAATCCTACTTGAAAATTGCACATTTTTCTTCAAGATCTGCAAAGTTGCAACTGATCAGGTAGGTTATTGTGCTTATTTTACGGTTAAAATGTGCGTTTTTAAACGACAGACATACTTTTATCATAAGCTACAATTTCAATAAATAAGAACAGTATTGTTATTTCACTACAGTACACTTTTGAGGAGATTATTAATGAATTTAAAGCAGAATAGAGGGTTGGACACAACAAATACAGACAAATAGTAGCCTAAATTATGGAAAAGTGTAACTTGCCTCGGAGATAGAGAGGGAGGGGGGCTGTGTGGCTGTTTACTTGGCTGTAGGAGGTGTGTCTGGGTGGGAGTGTCCCATGAGAGTTGTAGGCTTGCTGTATAGTGCGCCTGTACTAAGCATTTTGGTACACCGGAATTACACTCATTTCCAATGGAACTCTGCGTTAGCCTTGCAGCGTTGCAGAGGCAGTTGCAGTGCGTTTGGTGTGGTGCATACATTGGATGTTATGAACGTATGCGTAGACGGCTTGACAGAAATGGTAACAGAAGGTGCACGTTGAACTTTTGTTGCATACACATCACAGACGATGCTGCGTACTATTTTGCGCAATTTCGCTGTCGGTGTGTTCAAAGCGTCATATTGTTGTTCAGTGTTGACTTCGATATTGGGCCTTCATTTGGCTTTTATGATTTAGACCTGGGCCCAGTATTAAAGCGTCTCAGAGTAAGAGTGCTGTTCTAGGATCAGGCCACCCCCTGTCCATTCGCTATAATCTAAAAGGCTAAACTGACCCTGGATCGGCACTCCTACTCTGAGATACATGGAGCCTGCATGGATATGAGAAAATGCTATCTTAGTTCAAACTAATCCTTCCTACTCAACTCCAGATGATTCCAAACAACTTATATTATGCAAGACACTTTATTTAGACAGAAAAGGATGTATTAATTAATAGACTTCCTGTCAGAGTGTTAGCACACCCTCTTCCACGAAAATGTAAAAACACTCCTTTATTTATTATTTACATCCACAACTCCTCTTTCAGACAAACAGTTTGAACATAAACAAATGATGTTACTGCCAGACCTGGGTTCAAATACTATTTGAAATTCTCAATTACTTTCACATACATTTCAAAGTAAGTATTCAGATAGTTTTTATTTGAAAATACAAGTAGTTGAATATTGTATTTGGAAATACAGTTGGAAAGTTTTGGCATGTATTTGAAAATAATCAAATACAGGGATTAAAATACACTCCCATGCATTTAACCCGGGTATTTTAAAATTTTAGAGAGAACAAGGGGGAGAGAGAGTGGTGATGCACTGATTAATTGAAATTGTCACTTCATTCAACCTATTGGGGCCCCTCTTCTGGAACCATGGTAAAATTCCATAGGCCTACCGTTATTCAACATTGGAAAATGGCCAGAGGGAAATTATGCAAAAAGATCTGACACAACTGCAAGAAAAGTCGTATTTGAGTATTACTTCCCATTTCCATAGCTGTTTTGGTGATGGGAAGGGTTCTAATGTTAGTGGGCAGACTGGGCACCGATAGGCCTATATGTGCGTCATAGTGCCAAGGGAGCTGGGGCCCTGCTTCTTTCAGGGGCATATAGAGAAATAGTAATGGCGTCTTTTTGTAGGTACTAACTCTGCCATGATTTGTTGGGCAAAGTCTATGGGAAAATGAATGGAGTTTTGTAGGGTTTTTGGGAAAACACTGAAAATAGCGTCTGTGGTAAACACAGGCTTAGGAGATCGTATACGTTTTGTTCTATGATATCATCTTCATCAGCTAACGTCATTTTTTTGTGAGTTTTGAAGCATTTATGTCATTTAAAAAAGCACATAAAGCCTTTTATAATTCATAAAGGTCATGTTAACTGACTGATATTATCTCATAGAACAAAACATATATAAGATCACCTAAGCCTGTGTTAACCTCTGACCTTATTTTCAGCGTTTATTCCAAAACCCTATTCTATCCCCATTAATTTCCCCCATAGGAATGGTTGAACCAACCAAACGTAACTCATTCCCATTTTTTAGGACTACAAGCTGGCGAGCTCTATTACAGACCCAGGCTCACTGCCACAAGTTCTCTAAGTCTGTGTCCCAAATAGCACCTTCTTCCCTACATAGTACACTACTTTTGACCTGAGCCCTATGGGCCCTGGTCAAAAGTAGCGCACTATATAGGGAATAGGCTGCCATTTGGGACAGACCCTAAGTCTCCCAAGAGGCTGAAGACTTGGAATGGACATAGGAAAGGTTGAAAAACAGAAAATCTGATTTCTGTAGAGTTTGCTCATATACTCTGACTTTCCGGGTTATGTTACATGCTGCAAACCATTTTACATTCCAGGTAGGAACACACACGAAGAATGTATGTTTTACGTTGTTTACTGTGTATAGTTCTGTATGTAACCTGTCATATGTATATGTATAAAAGCATTTAACACATAACCATTTCACTGCAGCTGCTATAACATCTGCCAAAGTGTGTACGTGACCAATAAACTTTGATTTGATAAATCCACACACATACACACACACACACACCCTATGACAAATAATAGGGCGATAAGACAACCTATGAGTATTTCAGCAATATTGAGCAATCAGTAACTGCCCGAATAAGTCAATGACCAGGCAGTGTGTATTAGTAAAACCACATCGTTCAGAGCTGCACGTCCTTCACGTCACCACTGTGCTCTGCCCTGGCAGGATCCTGCACAGAAAACAGGCAAAGCCCAATTCCAGCCTTCCCCCTCTCTCTGTTGTTTAGGTGGGCACTGTTCTACTTTCTCCCACTCTCTCAGGCTCTCTCCTTCTCCAATCACCTCTCCGCCTCTCTCTTCCCCCTCTCTTTTTCTCCCTTTCTCCCTTTCTCTCTCTCTCTTTTCCACTGGACTGGTTTTGCTGTTCTGCTCTAAGCTCTGTGACTGCTGTTCTTTGCCAAAGACTCGCTGTACTAGATGCTGTAATGACCGGGGCCCAAAATTCCTCACCACTGACCGTCTATTTTGTGTGCCTGACCCAGATCGAGAAAAGGACTGTGTTTGAGTGGGTCATTAATACACAACGAATGTATTATCTCTGTGCAAATTTAGGCCCATGAAGTAGAGAGGAGATTCAGCAACACTTGTAGAACAAATGGAATGAAATTTTAAAAAGCGAATTTATTGCAAAGAGTAGAAACAACGCGTTTAGGCTTGTTTTTACAGAAATAAGAAGGAATTAGGCTTTGGCCCATGGAAAGGTCTGGAAAAGGAATCTGACCAATGTGTGCTCTACATTACTGATTTGTTATTTTTTTCCTGCCCACCCCGCTCTCTTTCCATCACTCTCCTACGTACACTACACCATACAATAAAAAACAAGGGTATGTTTTATAGTCAATGTCCTAACCAAACTCAGTGCTAACACAAACTCAACCATTTCCTTATTTCACTCTTAGGAATTCCAAATTGGCTAAATTGATCAGTCTGTCTATCTGAACAACTTCCTACAGCTTGGCCGAGCAACATTTAAGTTAGTATAACGGGTTCATTGTCTCTGTATATGGATAAGAGCCATACCAGAGAACGAGAGAGAGGGGTTGGGGAAAGGGTAGAGAGGGTGAGAGAGAGAGAGAAAAAAGAGAGTTGTTTTTGAAAGCTATTTTCACTAATTGTGACTAACTCTCGACAGAGTGGAATACTGATATGAGTCCCCCCCCTCCCTTGGCCTGACCCCTAGGAGTCAAAGGCGCTCAGAGACTGTGTGAGAGAGCTGTCACGTCTTTATGAAATTAGCTCGTTCCCGTGAGTGCAGGGAAAGCTGTTACAGCCAGCCAAACACACCCACGCCAGTCAGAGGGTTTTTGCTACAGATTGCATGTCTGGACTTGCAGCAGAGTCCAGTGAAAGGCTTCTGTTATGTGTGGCCATGGGTTTGCAAGGAAAGCCTCAATTTGTTGGCAGCACCGCCACCCTCTCCTGACGTTACCACAGAGCAGGAGCTAAATAGAGATCTGTGATGATGGAAGATCATGAGAGGTTTTAAAAATAGAAAGCGATATGATTGTTTCAATAGAGAGTCGTTCCATTTCTCTGTTCTATTCCGGTGCCTTCAAACATGAGGTCAGAGGAACAAGGTAACTGGCAGTATCAAAGTGTCAGTCAAATAGGGGACATATTTTCAGATATACTGAAGGAATAGAAAGCTATACTGGCAACACTGAAAACTAAGACTGCTCAAAGGTTTTTACCAGAGAGTACTTCAGACTCAATTTAGTACCACCTTATCAATTAGTTCATTGCTGAGGACAAAGGGGCCCCATAAATGTTGTGTTGTTGCCCGCTACAGACGGCCAAATCAGTCTGCTAATAGAGGACTAGTAAAGGCCCAGTGCACTTCTTCTGAATCTTCCACGTTAGAGTTCACGCTGCGGATGTCGGCTCAATCGGAAAATGACCTTTACATTTACATCGCGCCTTCTGTAACACTTCACGCAGGCTGGGGAAAACATGCAAAATGACTCTTCTTGACAATCAGTAGTTTGTGTGCATGCATGTAGGGTGTATGTATGTAGGGTGGGTAGTGTGCACCAAGCCAACAAAGCCTGTCTCTACATGTTAACGCTTTGGGAAAAATAACATGCAAATTGTAAACTATACTGAACAAAAATATAAACGCAACATGCAATTTGCAACACCAACAATTTCAACGCTTTTACTGATTTACAGTTCGTATAGGGAAATTAAACCATTTAAAATAAATTAATTAGGCCCTCATCTATTGATTTCACATGACTGAGCAGGGGTGCAGCCATGTGTTGGCCTGGGAGGGCATAGACCTAGACACTTGGGAGCAAGGCCCAGCCAATCAGAATGAGTTTTTCTCCAACACAAAAAAACGTTACTACAGACAGAAATACTCATCAGTTTTCCGGGTGGCTGGTCTCAAATGATCCCGCAGGTGAGGAAGCCGGATGTGGAAGTTCTGGGTTGGCGTGGTTACACGTGGTCTGCGGTTGGGATGCCGGTTGGACGTACTGCTAAATTCTCTAAAACGACGTTGGAGGCAGCTTATGATAGGGAAAGGAACATTCTATTCTCTGGCAACAGCTCTGGTGGACATTCCTGCAGTTAGCATGCCAATTGCACGCTCCCTCAAAACTTTAGACATTTGTGGCATTGTGTTGTGTGACAATACTGCACATTTTAGAGTGGCCTTTTGTCCTCAGCACAAGGTGCACCTGTGTAATATGCATGCTGTTTAATCAACTTCTTGATATGCCACACCTGTCAGGTGGATGGATTATCTTGGCAAAGGAGAAATGCTCACTAACAGGGATGTAAACAAATTTGTGCACAAAATTTGAGAGAAATAAACTTTTCGTGCGTATGGAACATTTCTGGGATCTTGTATTTCATCTCATGGATCATGGAAACCAACACTTTCATGTTGCGTTTATATTTTTGTTTAGATGGTGGAAAAGGGCTGAGTAAGACATATAGACTGCCATGGGCATAGCTGTAATGGATCCATACAGTCAAAGTATTCAGTTAGCCTGCATACATTTATTAATGTATACATGTACAATGCAAATACGTGTATTACATGTCAAAATCCATTTGAGAGTCCTACTGACTACCTAGCTAAATGCAGAGAGCATTAGTATGTAAATTAATTCAGGGCTATATGACATGACCTGATTGACGCCTACAAGTAACAGACTTGACATGACTTGGGTAACACCACAGAACAGTATATCTCTCTGTAGGCACACAATCTCTCTAAGCACCTACAATACTATATGGCATGATTTGCCTGCCGTCTCTTATCCTTATCCTGGAAGCATACTTCCAAAGTTGTGGCAAAAGGGCTTAAGGACGACAAAGTCAAGGTATTGGAGTGACCATCACAAAGCCCTGACCTCAATCCTATAGAAAATTTGTGGGCAGAACTGAAAGAGCGTGTGTGAGCAAGGAGGCCTACAAACCTGACTCAGTTACATCAGCTCTGTCAGGAGGAATGGGCCAAAATTCACCCAACTTATTGTGGGAAGCTTGTGGAAGGCTACCTGAAACATTTGACCCAAGTTAAACAATTTAAAGGCAATGCTACCAAATGCTAATTGAGTGTATGTAAACTTCTGACCCACTTGGAATGTGATGAAAGAAATTAAAGCTGAAATAAATCATTCTCTCAACTATTTTTCTGACATTTCACATTCTTAAAATAAAGAGGTGATCCTAACTGACATAACACAGGGAATTTTTACAGGGATTAAATGTCAGGAATTGTTAGACTGAGTTTAAATGTATTTGGCTTAGGTGTATGTAAAATTCTGACTTCAACTGTATGTGTGTGTGTGTTTGTGTGTGTGTGAATGCTCGTCTACTCTTTGACAAGAGACAAGACAGAGATTAGCTAAGCCTCATCAGGTCATTGAATATTTTTTTGGCCCCTCATAGTGACATTACTGGACTAATTCCATTATTAATTCCACTGGATTAGTGTACTAGACCGGACTAATACCATTATGGCAACCCTGTGAGTGATGATGAGATAAAGACACGTCGTCTCAATAATGTCTGGTCAATAAAGGTTAATTGATAGCAGGTGGCCATGTTTATTTTGTTGGGACAATTGTTTGTTATCAAGGCCGGGCTAATCAGTTGGCTAAGAGTTATTTGTGGTTGTGGGTTGATATGTTATCTTGTGATTTGAAATGTTGATTCTAAGAAGTAATTCCAAACAAACAAATGCCTAGGCAATTAAGACAAAGCTGATGTCTAAAAGCTGTGCAACTACAAGATAGCAATTAAAAAATAGTAAAATATTTATTTAATTCTCTCTCTCTCTCAGAGCTCCTCAGCTCCAGGCATGGGTGTGAAGGTACTCAAGTGCTTCTCCTGGTACAGACGCTGTAAGGAACGATGCAAGGCTAAACAGTGCCCCCCACCTGCAGGTGAGAGAACTACAGGCTTCCACTCCCATTACATAGTACTTTATGCATATAACAGTTATCCATTGCATTACATACGCTATTACATACATTATCATTATGTCAGAATAACTTCCCAAGGCTGCACTAATGATTATCAAACACATACCGTGTATTGGAATACATGTTGAAACAAGTGATCTGATATAACTAGGAATGTCAGAGTTAGGTCGTGTTAAAGAAATGCTTGGGGCTCTGCTAATAGTAGTCCATAATGTCAACCTCCCAGTACTATAACTGTCAATCAATCATTTGTTCATTAATTCCACCCATAACTTCATAATGGATATTCTCCTCTATTAGATGTTTATATTATTAGAATGTCAAATCAGTGCATGTCATGTTATATTTGCATTATATTAAAGATGCCTGAGGGATCATTCATACCATTAGCTATGTTAAATATCATTATCAAATCATCCCATACAATGTAGACATGTAGAGACATGCCAAAGAAAAGATTCTAAAACGTTGTGTGCTAGCGGTTCAATAAATCCGCTGTCTTCTCTCTTCGTCGCCTCATCTTACGCCATCTCGCTCCGTCCCTCCAGTCCCCAGAGAGGAGATGAAACCTCGCCTGTTGTCTATGGTGTCGTGTGGTAGCCAAGGTGAGGGCGTTAGCAGCCTGAGTGGATCCCAGATCTACTTCTCCACCAAGGCTCGCCTCTCCTTCAGACACCAGATGGACAGCAACTTCAACGCAGTGGACGCAACCTGCTGAGTAAGAGCAGCCTCGACAGCCTGGGTAGTGTTCATTAGGCATCAAATGGAAGAATATAGACTGAATCAGGGAAGGACTACCTGGGCTTGTCCAATCATCATCATCACCACCCCGAAAAATGAACTCTCACCCCTCCACTATGGCAGCCATTATTCTAGCTCAACAGAACGGGGCAGAAGTTGAATGTGAAGGACTGAGACTTCACCTACTCAGTGGTGCATACATACATGGTTCTCAACTCTCCCTTCGGAGGTGACTGTGAAAGGAGGAATATATCACAGCAGATTGAGTTCTTCACTACAGAGAAAGACTGAATGCACTGCTAATGTAGCTAGTGGAGGTGGAGAAAGGTATCGGAGGAATGTTTACAACGTTACCATACTAAGTGCGTTATTTTCCTTTTATTTTTTGAGATGGGCTTTTTCTGCCCACCCTTTTTATTTCTACGTTCCTTTTTTCCAATGTGTGTGTTGGGGTGTGAATTACTGGGTTGGTTTGGTCTAGGGCCAGGTAAAAGACCACAAACTGCAAGACAATAGTGTCTTTAAAATACTACCTGGTGAATATGATTTGTATTTGTATGAATTAGGGATCCCCATTAGCTGCTACCAAGGCAACAGCTACTCTTACTGGAGTCCAAACACATTAAGGCACTTAAATCACACATAAAAGATAAAACGGTACATCATATAACATTATTACACCGATACATATCTACAATACAAAATGTATAATACCACCATATTACAATGTACGCGTGTGCGTAAGAATGTAAGCACTCCCAACTTTAAATACAGGCTTTTTTTAAATAGCCTGACAGTGTCCTCACTTGCTGAGAAAAACATGGTAACTAGATTTGATCGGGATTAGCTGATAAAGACAGTAAAGAGTTCCAGAGTTTGTGCCTTTTTTAAACTTCATTTAAACATTTCCAAAGCTCTGACGAAGGCCTTGAGGCCGATCCGTAAAGCTTAATAAAGAGCAGTGTGCAGGTTTCTTATTTTTTCCTCATTTTATTCAGCGGTTACCATGCACCTGCAACAAAGATAGCTCAGATGTGCGAGTGCCTTTTGAAACATTTCCAAAGTGAAATTAATTTTGGTGCCGGCTATCTTCTAGTAGTGCCCTGCCTAACTGACTGAGTCTACACTTTATTTGGCAGCATCGCCCTCTCCGTCTTACATGCAGCTTTGACCTTTACTGACTTCGAATGAAATCTTCTGGGGAACATCAATGACGTGACCAGAAAGTCAACAGATGCTTCACATACTAGTTTAAGGACAATAAAACAACATTATCCCCCACGTCTAATTATGTTATGTTTGTAGAAATCTATGTTCTAGATACAAATTGAGAAATAGTTGTATGAGTGATGATGTAATACTGGCACTACTTCTGCAGATTTGGTGAGAAGAATGTACAGGGCATTAAAGTATTCACACTCCTTGACTTTTTCCACATTTTGTTGTTACAGCCTGAATTTTAAATTGATTAAATGTAGATTTGGTGTCACTGGTCTACACACAATACCCCATAATGTCGAAGTGGATTTATGTTTTGACATTTATACAAATTAATAAATGAAAAGCAGAACTGTCCTGAGTTGTCTTCAAAGCATTTGAAATAACTTCAGGAATACAAACAAGTCACAGACATCCCGTGTGCAATAAGTTCAACTTTTTTTATGACTACCTCACTGTACTTCACACATACAATTATCTGTAAGGTCCCTCAGTCGAGCAGTGAATTTCAACCACAAAGACATGGGAGGTTTTCCAATACTTCACGAAGGGCACCAATTGGTAAAGGGCGGGGGAACAAAATGAATATCCTTTTGAGCATGGGGAAGTTATTAACACTTTAGATGGTGTATCAATACACCCAGTCACCAACTTAGTTGACGGAGAGGAAGGAAACCACTCAGGGATTTCACCATGAGGCCAATGGTGATTTTAAACCAGTTGGAGTTAAATGGCTGTGATAGAAAACTGAGGATGGATCAACATTGTACTTACTCCACAATACATTTAAGTCATGCCGTACACTTTCAAGACGATTTAAGTCAAAACTGTAACTAGGCCACTCGGGAACATTCAATGTGGTCTTGGTAAGTATCTCCAGTGTATATTTAGCCTTGCGTTTTAGGTTATTGTCCTGCTGAAAGGTGGATTTGTCTCCCAGTATCTGTTGGAAAGCAGACTGAAATCAGGAAAACCTTACAAATATATGATCCAGGTTTCAAAGCTCTTAGAGATTTACCCAGAAAAAGACACAGCTGTGATCGCTACCAAAGGTGAGTCTAATATGAATTGACTTAGGTGGTTGAATACTTATCTAAATCAGAATATTTTAATGTTTTGTTTTCCATTAATAAAAAACATTGTTGAAATTTTCTTCCACTTTGACAGAGTATTTAGCATATTGTTGAGAAAAATGACAATTTAATCATTCCCCTTTGTAACACAACAAAATGTGGAAAAAGTCAAGGGGCGAGAATACTTTCTGAAAGCACTGTATGCAATCCCCAATAAACGTGACAAACATTAATGATTTGCCCAATGTTCAACCATTGGAAATCAAAGATCCCAACATTTTACTCTATTCTTGTTGTAATGGGAATGGCCGAAATGTACTAACAAAGTATTAATACAAAAAAATTGCATACTAAATATTTTTGGGGTGGGTTCATTTTGCAGAGATTTTTCTTTCAACCTTATTTATTACAAAATATCGTAATTGGTACAAAAAGACGAACTGAAGACAGTCCATCAGACAGACGACTTGCTACATGTTGTTTGGTTTGCAAATGACTCCGTCTGGGTGGCACTTCCTAAAGCGAGCCAAAATCTCAGGGTCCAAGAGGTATCTTAGGTGCATGCCCTCCAATTGATTAGCAAGAGTTACCCTGAGAGAGAGAGCGAAAAAATGAGGCTTAGAAAAATATCGACATACAGACAGATACCTAATACAATAAATACAGAGACACGTACAAGTTGGGTTGGACATTGTGAGGTCTGCCAAAGAGCTCAATCTTCTTGGTACCAGGTGAAAGTATCAATCATCCCACAGATCTCATTTGGCTTGTGGTTGATGGAATGCACCTAAGATAGGAGAAAGAGAGAGGTAGAGACAAAGAGAGGGAGATATAGGAGAGGGTTGAGTTAAAACATTCAGGGCTCTCTTGGGATGGGAATGTAACATCAAATGGATTCAATGTGTTTGACCCCTGACCTTGGCCACAATGACATCATAGTCCAGCCCTCTGTTGAATCCCTGGGGGCTTTCCGTCACACCTACCTGAGGAGAAACGCACATCAATACACTTTTGTACACACACACACCATAATAGCAGTAAATACACACAACTGACTGCACCATACTGCCCATAGCAGAGCCCACAGACTCAGATAAGAGGTATGATGCCGCACAACATATCACAATACATACCAAAATCTCTGTAACTGGTCGGTCTTCAACCAAATTATCTCGTCAACACGCTCATAGCTACGAGAGAAAGCAAGGGGATGACCCACAGTCAGACTGGGCCAATAAGTAAATCAACTGTCACAAAGTTTGATGGATAAAGAGACTTACCCCAAAAGACACACATTCTACACACAACTCCATAGCCCTAAAGGAAAGAGCTAGGGAGAGACATGGAGATTAAAACAGTCTATTGTAAATTCTAAGTGAAAGATGTCAATCAAAGCACCAATCAACATAATCCAAAATCAGGAGTTTAAGGCTTCTATCATTAACCAGCTCTGTCAGACCCTTTCTGCTGTAGTGCATGTTCATTAGCATGTACTGGTCTCCTGGCAGCTGATTGGTCGATTAGTAACACTATTCCACACATCTGATTGGTAGAGGTACCTGACTGTCACCCAGAGGAAAAGGAAGCGGTCGTCCTGGAGGAATTGGGTGTGGAGCTTCCTCATCTCGTTGTCCGTCAGAGTTCCATAGGGCAGCCCCATGTGGATGTCCCAGGGGGGGGTCGGCCATCACCACAGATAACTTTCCCAAGACGCGGATGCCACAACAGATCCACTGTGAAGGGGGAAAAAAACGGATCAAACCGGGTCAGGCTGGATCGAACTGCAGCATCAGACTGCCTAAGAACCACATCTGACTACTTTTGGAGGTAGCAGACATAACTATGTCGACAGACATTTTCCTAATGTCTCCCTTTGGCGATTCCGAAAGTATATGAATTTCAGAAAATCCAAACCTGTAGAGACGTGTACCAAAATAAAAGCCTGAGTGGTTGATGGGTGACCCCCCACACACACACTTCACTCCAGTCTCTCCCTCCTTCCTTCTCATAAGCCTCCCCCTTTCATCTCCCTGCTTCCCTCTATTCCTCCCTCTCACCTGAGAGGGGAACAGTTTCCCCACGTTGCTGTCTTCTTCCCCCTGGTATAGTCCCACCTCCATGTCCCAAGCTTGGGAACCCATAAGACCCCCCTCTGCCTCTGGAGGCTGTCGATCTCCTAGTGCACATATTTACAGGTGTCCATGTGGAAACAGGTGCTGAGGAAAGAGCAGTCTTCAAGACTCTCGTCTGTATGCTTGTTGATGATGCGTCAGAGAGGGTAGAGAAGACTGGGCTTAGTCAATAGGGTAGGACAAAAAAAAAAAGAAGATAGATCAGCCAATCATAAGACACATAAGTGATTGAATGAAGAGAGCTCCAATGAGAAGGGAGAGAGCGCTTAGAGATTCGATCAGCACAACAATCCTTTTGTGGAGGGGATGATTAAATGAAGTATAGAACGAAAGATGAAGTCAGAAAATTGGGATTTCTTGATTAATAAATCAAGAACAATACATCTTTGGGAGAGTATTTCTAAGACTGTGTAGCTGCATTGACCGGAAATACTGCTTGGTGCAAGCCTGGGGTGTGAATCCGGACAGCAGACACTCCTTTTTGGTCCCGTGGCCACAGAACTCCTGGACCTGAGCGTGACCGGAACTTCTCAACAATGGACTGTTCTTTAGCTGTGCTGGTGTTCAGCAGCTCCAGATTCGCTCTGCTCATCTATAACACACACACACACTTGGGTTTTGATTTCGCCATTGACTGTGTGTGTCCCAACGTTGGGCAGTATAAAACAGTTTGTACTGTTATGGTTCAAACTACACCCAGGCTATCCCCATCTATTTCCCTTCCCTCTTCCGGGTTCTACTGTAGCTTCTTGCTCTGCTGCTTCTTGGTGGATTTCTAGTTCAGCAGGCTCTCAATCTCCATGTCCAGGTGAGGCGTCTTCCCCTTCCTGGTCCTACCCTGTTTATCTGCCCCGCCCATTTCTCGGCCAGCCTTCCAATCAGAGGGCCGACTAGCTGGAAGGAGGAAGCCGGTGCCAGTCTGATGGAAGAAGTGGGCAGAGGGGAGGGTGGGCTCTGAAGAGGAGCGGAGGAGCCTTTTGGACATTTATGGTAGGCTTGGTCCTCTGCTTTCCACTGGGGCCCCATTCTGAGCTAAGGCCCCACCCCCAATCATGGCCCAGAGTTGTGTGTGTGGTCCACAGAGATGACTAGTGTGGAGGAAGAGGTGCCCATAGACGGCTAGCTTACTTCAAAGAGCTCCTGGACAGAGACCTTGAGCAGCAGACTCTGGATGCAGCCATGGGTGATGGGCGCTTAAGACTGGAGGAGAAATATAAAAGACAGGGATAAGAGAGAGGAAGGCAAAGAAAGGAAAGGATAGGAAATGGAATGTCAATGTGATGCAGTCAGTCAGTGATGGCAAAGTGGCTTATGAATGTCATAGCAATTACTCTTATCCAGTCTTCATTCAAAATTAGCAACAGCATGTAACGCATACATTGAGTGTACAAAACACTAGGAAAACCTGCTTTCTCCATGACAGACTGACCAGGTGAAAGCTATGATCCCTTATTGATGTCACTTGTTAAATCAGTGTAGATGAAGGAGAGACAGGTTAAAGAAAGATTTTTAAGCCTTGAGACATGGGCTGCTGGGTTGTTCACGCTCCACAGTTTCCCGTGTGTATCAAGAATGGTCCACCACCCAAAGGACATCCAGCCAACTTGACATAACTGTGGGAAGCATTAGAGTCAACATGGGCCAGCATCCCTGTGGAACACTTTCAACACCTTGTAGAGTTCATGCCCTGACATATTAAGGGAGTTCTGAGTGCAAAAGGTGGGGTGCAACGCAATACTAGGAAGGCGTTCCTAATGTTTTATACACTCAGTGTACTTTCTATTGTTGTTCTGTACTCGTCTATGCAAATATAGTAGACCTTGGTCACAGGGATCACTGTTGAGCTCATCAGTGATGGTCAGATGAATCAGTGGGCAGTGAGAGGCTCAGGTCAGACCGATATCCCAGGAGTCTCTCCTCTACTTCAGCCTCTTCCTAGGGGGCTCTGGAGGGAAGTTCACTCCATGCAGCAGCCTCTTCAGCATTGCTGCCTCCCACCTCTGAGAAAAGATAATCACCAAGTTGTAAATCACATTGGCAGTAACAACAGTGCTTATGCAGACTAAGAGCTTTGCTCACTCACAATCACTAGTATCTGGACCATATAGCGATGGGTCCACAGACAATGCACCAACATTAACATTACTTTTTATTGTCCATCTTCCTTTCCACCTTTTGCTAGCTAGTTAACATTAGCATAAATATACCTGCAGCTAGCCAGCAGATGCAACCCGCTGATTTACAGCTGCACTAGGGTCGGACAGGCTTCCTGTGTAGATTAAGACACAGTGGAGCTGGTGTGACATATAGCTTGGAAAATGTACCTCAATCCCGGGATTAGAAATGCGTTGTATTGGATAGCAGATGGTTTATGGGCTCCTGACAAATTCTGCTATTTTGTTCGTTTTCCAAAATGGCTGATGTGGTTTATGCTACCTAGCATGAGGACAAAAAGGAGTAATTTGATCTTCTCAGTGTAACAGTTGGGATAATGGGACAATTCGGAGGACATCCATCCATCCCTGGATCGAGATACATTTTCTGAGCCATATCTTTCAAAACTCTGCACGTTGGTTTCCAATAGTTTGCACAGCCACATAAAAAAATGGGCAATATTAAAAAAATTCATGAAATTGTTTTTGTACTTTTTGGTCTTAATTTAAGGTTGGGCATACAGCTAGCAGTGTGGTTAAGTTTAAAGTAAATAAATCCAACGTATGCACCACACAGAACGCACTGCAACTGCCTCTGCAACGGACTGTTGCAAGCGTTACATTGGAAATGCGACCTGCACCGAGTTGTGTGGGGTCTTTCCGCAGCCTCTTCAGTCTCTCTCGCAGAGAATACTGGTACTTCCTGTGTGCCATGTATGCGACATTTTGAGTCGGAGCTTTCGCGAAAATAAATCGGAAACTAAGCAAGCAATATCACTTGCGTGCATGACACACGCTTCGAACACACCGACTGCGTTTTAGCATCACTGCTGCATAACATTTTGCGCAGCTAGGCAACTATACTGATGCAGGTACCTTTTGCAAATGGTCGCATGCGGTTGGACACATGGAGGAGAGAATCCTTTTCGCAGTATCCTCAAAACCGTGTCTTTTTGACACAACTGCTGACAGCTACAGGGACATAAACACAAAAAATGCTGCTTGGAGACAAGTGTCCACGATAGTAGGATTGCCAGGTCAGTTTAGTAGTGAGCTTGTGCTAGATGTGGCTAGTTAGTGTTAGCTAGCTTTCGGCGGGGCTGGTCCCGGCCCAACAGCGCGATCAAGACCACCTTCCTCAACGTTGGTCTCATTGTTGAAAGAGCCTACTCTGCCTATCTTGACTATTTATTATTGCATTTCGCTCCAAAACTGCATTTTGGAGGGAAATTATATTATAGGCTCTCACAATTAATTTGAGGATGTCATCGAATAAATAATATACTTGGCAAATAAATAAATAAAAAATGTAAAGAAATTATGCAATCAAACTGTTTTTATGTAATCCCAAATTTTTACTGAATGTGTGCAAAAAAAAAATCTACATTCATATTTTGCTACTTTCTTTCAAGTCCACTCATACAATTTGATACGTATGCACCACACAGAACGCACTGCAACTGCCTCTGCAACGCAATGCTGCAAGGCAAATGCAGCGTTCCATTGGAAATGAATGTACTTCTGGTGTATCGAAACGCAAAAACACAGTCGGTTTGTTCGAAGCGTGTCTAGCACAGGCTGCCGCGCGGTGAAACGCCGCTTCCCATTCATTTCAATGGAAAGAGGGCGGTGAAAAATACAAACCTTTCCCAACTTTATGCAAATCACCAGCAGCGACCGCTAGGCAATGACCAATCATATCGAGTGGCTCCCATGACGAATTTGACGCTATGCGACCCAAAGCTGGAGACTTTCTTCAGCAAACATGGCTGGAAGCAAATGTAATTGATTATAACGTCATAACGATGCAAAAAAACGTACAGTTGCTAGAAATATGTTAGTTGATGTAGAGACAAAGGACTATGCATTTTTTTTTTAATCATAAAGATAATTTACGAAAATCGTGATTTAGCAAGTTAGCTGACTAGCTAACGTTAGCCAGCTTTATGATGTTGTGACATGAGTATGAAACAACCAGCAAACCAGGCAGTCATCTTGTGAAACAGTGGATGTGAAGAATCTAGCTAGCTAAACATTTACTGCAAATTGAATGTACTATTTTGTAAGCTTGCCTTGCTTATAATTGCCATGCAATACAGATAGATTAAATAAAGTACTAGTTATGTTCTTGCTTATTGTGCAGTGAAGGATAAAAAATACCTGTATGCCTATGAATGTGTAGCTATCTAGCCAATCTGTGTATGGGCCCAAACGTTTGGTATACATATTAGTTCAGAACCTAGCTATGAACCTCAGCTATCATAGACAGTTGTATCAACTTCAAAACAGTCTGAATGACATTAATGAAGCCTATGGATTGAGTAGAATATAACTTTGTGCCAAGGACGCAAGTCATATTTACATGTAGTTATTACCATGCATGAGATCCTCACTTTGTAGCCTGTACATTTAATATATTCACTCATCATGTACTCTACCTTGGCAAATAAAGGTGCAGTTCAGGTATGAATGTCATATCCACTACCAGGAGTATCAAATTCCAGTCTTTGAATGATGCTGTATATGCATGTATGTATGTATGTATGTATTACAATTATACACTTCAACAGTGTTTACCAATCTTGGTCCTGGGACATCAAGGGTTACACATTGTAACTAATGGACTAGAAACAGGATTTAACTAATTAAAAGGCTGATTTGTAATTCATATATACAGAAATAGAATTTAAAAAACAGTACACTACACTTCCTATGCATCATGTAAATACTCTAAAACCGGTTCATGTCAATATCTAATGCCCTTCATCTGCATCTGATAAACAGGATAGGTGTAGTATTTCATCAAATGAGACTTAATTTCAAACCAGTAGATAATGTGAAACGCATTATTGAAAGAAGTTCATTATCCAAGTGTTATAAATACATGCAATATAAATATTATAATTACAAGTTCAATCTGTACTTCAATGCACATCTGTTGTGCATTATAAAAACAGATGAAGAGGTGTAAAAGACAGAAAGGGAAAGAGGTAAGAACATAGGAGCAGGGAAGGCAGCATATGATTAATGAATCACAGTGCAACCCAAATATTATCTCAGTTCATCACAATTACATAATAATGTCTCTAGTCAGCCCAAAGGTTATCTTAAAAGTGGGTGAGGTGGCGATGATAGGACTGCGGGTTGGCATCCTCTCACATCAAAACATATCTGCAGACAAGAGACAGATGGAGAGAGAGAGCATGTTTAGCCTTGTTTTTATTTTTTATTCTAACATTGTTAGTCATAATAATCAGGAGGTGAAATGCAAAACCGACCTTGGATCATTAACTCTGGCACTACTGCATCTCTATCTGTATTTCAATGTAAAGTATCTCTTTAATAATACTTCCTGTTGACCTGACCAAGTGACCTCTCACCACTGATCATGCTGTGGCCTCTATGTAGCCAGTTCCAATGCAGGAGGGGTTCAGCGACACAGCTGATATAACCTAGAGGATTTAGGGAGAAGAGAGAAGGATGAAGTTCAGGAGAGAGACTGTTATTGAGAAAATAAAGTAGTTAAAAGAGACTGTGTTCAACAGGAATCCGTGTGTGGCCTCACCTGGTGTCCACACCACACTAAGTGGCTGCAGAGTTCTTTATGCTGAAAAACATGAACGGACACACGAGGAAAAACAATATAGCGTAGTTATAGAAATAATGAAGTGTCTTACTATTCTCCATGGTTGGCCGTCTTGCCTATTCTATGAAGGTGGAAGGAGCCACATTACTGCGCAACACAATCCATCAATCAGATTGATACATGAGTGTGTCGGTGTGGGTTATCAATCAATCAATCATGTTTATTTTATATAGCCCTTCGTACATCAGCTAATATCTCGAAGTGCTGTACAGAAACCCAGCCTAAAACCCCAAACAGCTTATAGGGTGACTACTTGTTCTACATTTTTTAAATATGGGTGATTTAAAATAGCCTGTTTTGTTTTTGTACAGACATCACACCCTTACCTAAACAGCACCCTCAACTGAGAAGTAGAAATCAAAGGGAGAGAAATTGGGAACTGAATAACTGCAGTTGACATAGCTAAGTAAATGGAAGAATACTCTTATTGCAATGTGAATGGCTCTTAAAAGAGCCTTTGGTTGTGCATAGTGTAGTCTATGGTGTTAGAGAACAGCTTTTCGAAAAAGTAGGAGGTGAAGATCTCCCGCACACAGATTGCCTCTCTTGCTGCGTTGATGGACCCCATCCTTGAAACATCCTGCAGAGCAGCAGACTTCTCCCCTGGCACACGGCGGTGAGCTGCAGATTCACTCCTGGTCCTCGTGTCCATCCTCATGTAGTTATGCAGGACACAGGTAGCCTTCACACACCTGAATTCCTCCAGGAGGCAGTCCTAGATGGCCCTGGTCACCCAACCTTGCAGTGCCCTACACATTAACTGTAGGCAATCGTTTAAGGAATCTCCAGTTACAAGGTATCTGTAGGAATATGGAAGACAATGTAATTATTTGACTTTTACATCACCA
The DNA here is from genome assembly GCF_029448725.1 of Salvelinus fontinalis. Taxonomy (NCBI): domain Eukaryota; kingdom Metazoa; phylum Chordata; class Actinopteri; order Salmoniformes; family Salmonidae; genus Salvelinus; species Salvelinus fontinalis. Next base: position 29,806,419 of record NC_074675.1, read on the forward strand.
GGTAATTGTGGATTACAATAATATCCCTGATAACAAATCATAACATTGGATTGATAGATGCATGGGCACACGCATGTGTAGTATGTGACAATAACAGGACCATATCAAGGATAGCATCATAAATTAATACATAAATACCACTTGAAGCTTGATGATGAGTTGATCACTTGAATCAGCTGTGCAGTGTTAAGGCAAAAACAAAAATTTGCACCCCTTTGAGTCCCCAGGACCTGGACTGAGAATCACTACTCTTCATTGGGACCTCTTCATATGTAGACAGACTTTCATAGCCCTCTTTATCTGAGGACAGAAAACCTCACAAGAAACAGACTAAATTATAGTCAAATTACACCGCACTGAATATTATGTTACTATTACCTCCATCTTCACTTCTAGGAATAGCGTACTCTCTCACTGGCAGTTGTGGCTGCTATCCTTTCACCCTCTTCCATGGCTGTTAGCTAACTACCTACAAATGCATTTGGAGTTTATTTTTTTACAGTGATAAATACATCAAGATAGCTAGCTAATATGAAGTTAGGTAACCAGACCTTCATACAAACTTGCAATGCTGAATTCTTGACGCACAATTGAACATGTTGACAGCACGCCCACAAGCGAAATGGGCGGCCTACACGGCACGCGGCGATTTACCGCTATCAAGTGTACAGGCTCGGTTAGTTTAGCGGGATTAATGTGGACCAATAGCTATGTGTGGACACGGCAACAACAATAAAATTAATGGTTCTCTCTTGTTTGCTGGAAAATCTAACAGGTAACTTTAAAAAAACATCATACTATTTTATTGCAAGTAGGATTTGTCACCTCGCAGAACTAGTTGAAATAATATGTTTAGGTTATGTTAGGTCGTGGCTATTTAAAATAAATAGATTTGTTAAAATGAGCAGAAGACGGATGTGTTTTAGAAAAGGACACATTTCCGGTTCGAAAGGGGATACTTCCGGCAAAACGCTTGTTTATGGTTCATGGTTCAATAACTATCCAAACTTAGATAGTTCATTAGTTAGCAATCTGCGGTAAAATAAATAATAATAATAATACAAACTTCGATTTAGTACATTCACTAATTAAGAGTTGTTTAGAAACTAATGTTAATTTTCTCCTGCTGCTGACCCCTCTTGGCCAGCAGGGGCTGTGTTTTCAATGTAGTTTTCTCGAATTCTTCTTCCAACAACCACTGGGAAAGATGGCGGAAGTGGAGAAGGATGGTGATCCTGCGGCTGAGAAAGATTACTTACAGATCTTAAAGGTATTGCAAAAAATAATGCTATAATCCCTACATGTAATATATTGTCATGAAGTTTCTTAACCTGACTATTTTAATGAAGGTCTTGTCTAAAGTTAGACAGATTACATCTTCCCTTTGATGGTAGCTTTTGTTTATTCCATGTGTAACTCTGTTGTTGTATTTATCGAATTGCTATGCTTTATCTTGGCCAGGTCGCAGTTGCAAATGAGAACTTGTTCTCAACTAGCCTACCTGGTTAAATAAAAAATAAAATAAAATCTAGTTAGCTCCCCTCCAGACTCGTTACTATAACAACTGACACCAACTGTCCTATTAATCGACCAACATCTGTTTGTGGTTGGTTTTTAGCTATCTTCAACCCGAGTTGGTTGTCTCTAAATCTGCCGAGCCATCAATTTTCTCTATATGTTTATGCATCAAGCTCCTCAGTTAGCTAGTTAACGTTAGCTAACTAGCTTTGGATGGTGTGCATCGTTCTTAGTTGCAATCTCTCTCCATCTTGGCTACTAAAGCTAACGTTAGACAGCTAGCCATGATGCAGCCAAATAAGTTAGCAAGCTAAACTTTCTGCGTCATCATACCTCATAGCCCAATATGTATTTTTTAAAGAGCCTATCGTTACTTCTTAAGGTCCAAGATCAGGACCTTATATGATACTGTATCTTAAGAGGTAGACTGTCTCTGGCAGATAAAGCAGCCAAATACTCCATCTAAACGTGAATCGAGTCTAAATTGTGATACAGTTTTAGAAACATAAAGCCCTTTTACTTTCATATCAATGTTTTAACCGGCTTTATCACAGTTGTAGCCGACAGTATTTTTCAGTTACAACACATTTCTGGCAGCCTTCTTCCATTACACAGGTGTCCGGGGGCATGCCATATAGCTAATTAGCGCAGGTAGTCCCTCGGTCTTCTGTCTGTCTACTGTAACATGGATAAACGATCTGTGGGAACACTAACCCTATGAAGGTGTGTATCAATGAAAACTTTCTCACTGATATGAAATATACGGTCCTTTGCTTTCAAAACCCTACATGCATGTTAATGTTCTTAACAAAACTCGCTCTTACAGAAGACGCCTTCTTCCAATAACTCTTATGTGTAATGTAATGGATCCCTCATTGCCAATGAGCATGCATGCACCCACTCATGCAAGGGTCCTAGCCTCATCAAGTAAATTTGCAGTCCAGTCCTATTCAGAAACAGATTGAAAAATCATATTCTTGTATCATCATCTGCCTCTAATCATGCATCTAGTTTCTTTCTCTGGTGTCAATACCATGGTATCAATACCAGTTTCCATCTCTGTTTCTGGGTCAGGAACTAGTGGATGAGTTGTATAATTTTCGGGATCATTACTTTGAGACTCACAGTGTGGAGGATGCAGGGAGGAAACAGAGTGATGTGGCAAAGGAGATGGAGAAGACTCTAACGAAGCTTAGGGAGAAAGAAGGTGAGATGACAGAACAGAAAAGGAAGGTGTGTTGTGATTTAGTAACTACACGTGTAAAAAATAATATACTGACATTTTGCATGATAGCTTTGAATCCATTTGGCATTTTAATGTTTAGCTACACACATTTTACTGCACTATTCAGTACTCACACTTGCCTGACTGGAGAGGGATGTCTTTATGCATTATTTATTCATCAATGACTTACATAACTAAGACTATTTGTGTCCACCCATCTCATCTAGTCTTATAAGCACTGTTGTCGTCCACCAGCCAGCTCTCTCATACAGTAGCAATTGAGCCTGGGGACGAGGTTACATAAGCACAGTGCTAACTGAGTTCGGCTTTGCCTCCATTTGATATCTAATATGTGGGGTTACATCTTCAAACACAAAATAATTCAATTGACTACAGAATAATCTCTGTCTTCTCCAGAGTCGTATAAGCACAGAGCTGAGTTCCTGCTTCTGCGGGGCCGCTGCCTGGGGGTGGCTCCAGAGTTTAGCACCACCGCCGAGGAGTGCCTGTCCAGGGCCGTGAAGCTGGAACCTGGGCTGGTGGAGGGCTGGAATATCCTGGGGGAGCAGTACTGGAAGAAAGGAGACCTGACCACCGCCAAGACCTGCTTCACTGGAGCCCTGCAGCAGGTTAGCAACAATACAGTAGTAATACATTTTATTTGCATAGCTGCGCGTTATTTAATTTATAGACCGCATGAATCGCAAAGCTCTTGAGGTTAACTGGAGAGCGCGATGTCAGTGTTGTGGTACTGTTATTGTGTTGAGAACAAAGTATTCAGTAGAGCCTTGCTGAGAGGATAACATGAATAGAATGCATGTAGTGTGCAACACTGGTTATAGCCTTAGTTCTACACAAACAGCTGTTTCTCTCAGCCTTCCAAGCCATAGCTCTTCCTCTCCCATTGTTTACACCTTTCTTTGTCTATCTCTTTCTTTTTAACTTCACATCTTTTGTTCACAAAGGTATCCTTTTATCCTCTATTCCTAAATCATTTACATTGACCTACTCCCAAACCAACCAACCCATTCCAAATCTGGCATAATTGTGCTGGACCACACAGGCCACAATATAATTATATATATATATTTTTTTACTTTTCATGGTTTATCTGGATTATCCTCATCCCATATGTTTTCTCCCTCCCTCCCAGAGTAAGAACAAGGTGTCTCTGCGCAGTCTGTCCATGGTGCTGAGGCAGCTACCGGGCAGTGATGAGCAGGGGAAGAGGGTCCTGGAGAGTGTGGACATGGCCAGGCAGGCTGTACAGCTGGACGTCACAGACGGCACCTCCTGGTGTGAGTATGATGGGTAGTCGCATAACAGATATTCACATTTCACATGGGGTTACTGGGGTGGAGTATGGGTACAGTTACATATGTTGGAGATGTGGATGGGTCTAAGCATGGTGGGAAATGATTTTGGCTGTAATTCACCTTCTCAAAAGAGAGGATAAAAGAACAGCAGTTTATGTAAATGACTGGTATGAGAATGTCTTATAGTGCTGAATATGAGTGGAACATTGAGTTATTGGTGTTTTTTGACAGACATCCTAGGAAACGCCTACATCTCTCTGTTCTTCACCTGCGGACAGAATCCACAGATGTCTCAACAGGCTCTGAGTGCCTACGCACAGGCTGTGAGTGAATATGTCCACACACGCACACCAAACTGGGTTGTTTTTACAAAAGCCTGACTGGACAGTATGGGCAAGTCAATTTAATTCTCAGGCAATAATCGTTGTTTAGCAACACTACATAATTCCTTTCCTCTCTGTTCTCTCTCAGGAGAAAGTGGACCGGACAGAAACCTCCAACCCTGATCTACACTTCAACAGAGCCACGGTAACACATTGTTTACATATTCTGATATGATTGTTACAATAGGCATGTGATAAATGAATTACATCAGAAAAATGCATGATTGTGTCCCCTCCTTCAGCTGTTCCAGTATGAGGAGATGTTTGGGTCTGCGCTGGGGGGGTACAGCCGGGCTGCGGCACTGGACCCCGCGTGGAAAGAGCCTCCAGAGAGGGAGAGGCAGCTGCTGGAATACCTGGAGAAACTCACAGCACTCACAGAGAACAAGGTAGGACAGGAGAACTACAAACGCATTTCTTCTTACCATTCACCGACGCAAAGGAAAGTGTGTTATAAATCACCAGTAGGTGGTGGCAGAGTACTATTCTTTCCCACTGGTTAGTCTGCTACTCTTTCACCCCTACAGGGGAAGGTGAAGGCCCGGCGCCTGCGGACAATGCTCTCCAACCTCAGCACGTCGGCCCTGGGGCCGTGCTCCTCCCCTCAGTTCCGCTCCCCCGCAGGCCGCGTTGGGAGCCTGGAGCCCAGCAACCTGTCTGCCCTGACACACGGCCACAACACTGGGGTGGCTGCCCTGGGCAAGGTGGTGTTCAGCCTGGCCTCCGAGGGACGCATGGCCTTGTGAGTCTACCGTCTAATGATAGAATTCTATCTGTAATGTGGGACCTGCTGTGCACTTTGTGTGTGTTTGCATAAATGTTTCTTTATGCATTTAAAGAATGATAGATAGCGTTTCGTGTCCCTTTGCTTAATTATGAATGTTTTTCTCCATACCATAGTGCATTCCCTTGGTTGAACATTAAGTTTTATGATGAGTTGTCCTCTTACTGTACATTCTCTATGGTGGATAGACAGTAATGTGACTGTCTCTCTCTCCCAGTACGTTTGGCATGGTGGACAGTGAGGAGACCTGCTGCGTGATCATGGTTTATAACACAGCAGACAGTTGGGGTGTTCTAATTGGCGACTCAGTGGTCATCCCAGAGCCCCAGGTCAAACGCCACAGTGTAGCCCACAACGACCAGGTCAGTCTCTCTCTGTCTCTCTCTCCAGCTAACATGGACCACTGCACACAACTTGTGATAGGAATGTTATAACATTGTGAAAACAAGTCGGTGTCTACAACAACATGCAGTACTTGTGCTATAAACATACACAAAGCATCTGACTAGAATACAAACTGTGATTGCACTGTCCAAAGATGGAAATCCTCTCTGTATTAGGTATGATGTTACATGATGTAACAAACGCAATTCTTGATACTCGCAACATTTCTGATTCTCTGATCTATTCTCTTCTCCCCTGTGCCTCCTGCAGACGTTTGACTTCCGCAGTATACGAGTGGACTCTCCCCTACTCCTCGTCGTCAATGGCAAGAGACAGAATGTCCAGGCTCAGACTGCAGCCTCCGTCAGTTACAAGCCCCAGAGTGAATGAGAGGAGGAGGAGGGCGGCGGAGGGAAGAAGCATGATGAGCGAGTGCCCGTTTTTTCAAAATGTTTTCATGTGTGAGTTTTGTAAATAGTATATCCTTGTTATGTTAAAGTCTTTAGGAATACACTGTTTGTACATATTTATAAATATTTCTTTGTTTTTTTTGTATTTTGTGGGAGGGAGGCTGAAGGATTTTGTAAATGACTGACTACAATATGATATTTCATTACGATGACAATGGTGTCAGGCTTATGTGTTCAAGACATTAAAACAAACACCCCCATTCCCCAAATATTGTGTCTTTCTCCAATGTGGACATGATTTCACATGCATGCTTTATATAGTTCGCAGGTCGAAGTTGCAAATGAGAACTTGTTCTCAACTAGCCTACCTGGTTAAATAAAGGTGAAATAAAATAAAAAATAGTTGATCCTCTTTCACTGGAAGGTAGTCAAACCTTTCAGTGAAAAATAACATTTTAGTAGAATAACATACACCTTTCTTACAATGGTCATGCTGAATTTTATTGACAAAATAAGTGCAATGCAAACGTAAATGTTGTATCAGAGCATTTCGTCAAGATACAGTAACTTCAGGTAAGAAAAAGGCAACTACTAAATGAATATCAAACCATCCTTAGATAACCTGACAGTCTACACTATGATAATGCTGTCATTGATCCAGCAACCAGGTACCCAACCAGCGTTGCCTCAGTCAGAAATACAATTATTCTATTCATTCTAATCCTGGAGTTCTAGAATTTGAATTCTAGTCTCAGTATTTCTTGAGTAAGGTCCGGCCCCTGTCTCTGGCAGGAGAGCTGAACTGGAAGAAGGTCTTGGCTCCAGCATCGGGCTCCAGGGACGAGAAAAGGCGGCTGTCCCCCTCAGGGCCCATGCCCAGGAAGTGAGGACTCCCCCGGGGAGAGGGCTGCCTGACCACCCCTGGGAAATGGGTAGGGTTGAATCTTCAGACCTGGTATTCTCTACGCCTCTTTTATACATTTTGTTTTTAACCAATCCTTGCAATCCTTGTTTTTAACCAATCCTATGGGGCAAGTCCTGAGTTGAGACAAGCAAGCTGAACTCAAACTTTCAGGCAAATTCCTAACAACATACACATATTATTTTACACAGACAGAACTCCAAGATGCGTCTCTAATCAGGATTCAGACTCTACTCCCTCTCTAACCTGTGTTGAACTCCGGGGGTCCTGGCTGGCGTGGTGCCTCTCTGTCCCCCACCACCATGTTGCGAAGCCTCAGCGAGTCATAGAGCCCCTGTAGCTTCTGGTACTGTCTGTTCCTCTCCATCAGACGCTCTGACACTTCACTGTACTTCCTCTTGTACTCCTCCATCACCTGAAAGAGACAAGAGAGGGATACCAAGGAGATGGAGGGCGAAAACGAGGTAGAGTATATAAGAAGGCTAAATAAAAGTGATTGGGTTATGGTTAGGGCTGAGCATTCATTTCGGGTGGTGAAGGGCATTTGTTCCGGCCGAGCAGCACTAATTGTGATGAGTTGAATCGGGTGTTAGTGTACAAATGGAGCAAAAGCCTGCACCCAATAGGAGACTAAGCTTGCCCACTCCAGGGTCTGATGTGATGTAAAGGTGGTACCTTCTTCAGTGAGGTGATCTCCCCTCTCATGGCATTGAGCTCCAGCTCTCTGCTCTGGTTCTGCTGGGTTAGCACCTTCTCCATCTGTTTCACCTGACCCTCGGCCCGGGACAGACTGTACTCCTGGAACATACGCTCCTGGTGCACCTGCAACACACACATGCACACGCATGTCGGACACAAGCACACACACACCATGAGAAGGTGATGGTATAAGATAGATTTGACACTCCTATTTCTTGAATTGTGTCCTTCATCCCTTGTCCTGGGGACCCACAGGGTGTGCAGGCTTGGTTTGAGCAGTAGAATCAGGTGTGTTAGTAACAGGCTGGAACAAAAGCCTGCACACTCAGAGGGTTTCCTAGACCAGGCCTGAGATAAACAATGGAGTAATTACATACCCTGAATGTCATAGGCAACACACTGACATACCTGGTAAGTCCAGAAAGCAAGGGCACGGGCGCTTATGTCCAGCACTGTCTCTGGCCTCAGTCCCGCCAACACCATGGCCTTGTACTCCTCAGATGGCGACAGCTCAGTGCGCACGATGTCCAGCTTCCCCGAGAGTGCAGAGGAGCAGGCCGGGCATATTGCCGGGGAGCGGCTGAACTCTCCGGATCCATGTTGGTCACAGAAGGCGTGAGAGCAAGCTGTGACCCAGGCGAACCCACACAGTTTCGCCCGACACTTTGGGTAGTTGCAGAGCAGATTGTCATCGCACATAGACATGGCTGTCGGGGACAAGAACAACTTGGTGAAACTTCAGAGACACTCACTTCACACACAGAGTTTGATGACGTAAAGTTTCGTTGATGATGTAACGTGTCGCAATACCAAGGTATGCAACATCCAACCTCTGCCGTCCTTAGCATACTAGCATGCTAGCTAACTGTCTCGCCACACATACTGCTACTACAAATAACCATAACGTTAGTTCTAACATTTATTTCTGAAATTAGTAGCTAGCTACAACTCTATACAAATGTAGCTGTGTACGATACTCAATGGGTTCAACAAACTTACCTGTTTACTTGGGCAAAACTAGGACGTTTTGAGGAATGTTTTGATGCTAAAGGTTTCCTAGCTAGCTACAGTGCACGTCTTTGAAGCGGGCTCGAATGAAAATTCTGATTGGCTTGCTAGAAATGTCAAGGGACCAATCAAATAAGTCATTTATTATAGACGTAATAAAATAGGTATTACTCGTTAGTAGTCAAAACTAAAGTTAAATATGTTCCTTAATAATAATAAGGAAGGATAATTACAAGTTTGAGTTCTGCGTTGTTGGTAAAATTATGCATTGTTTGTAAAGGGCTTGTAGTAAGCATTGTATTGTAACTTTTACACCTGTTGTATTCGGTGCATGTGACAAATAAAATGTGATTTGAAAGTGCATCCATTTTTACTAGTGGAATTTTTGGTAACATTTTGCCTATTCATGTCTGGAATACTTTATTCGTTTTTTATACAGGTTGATGCTATGCTTTTTATTTACTTGGCATTGGTTTAATCCTCACACATCTTTGTACAATCATTGTATTTACCATGCTATTAATTATTTTGGTTCCATTTAACCAGCCTTTTGCTGTTCATTCCCGTCCACCATGTATTGAGTGGGACATGTATGCGAGACACCTACTTAAAAAGGGTCCCTTTTCTCTCTCTCTCGCTCTCTTTTTATCCCTCCTCCACGTGGTACAGGAGTAAAGGCGGGGGGTGAAAGAGGGCATTGTGTTGGAGCAGCACTGGATCCGGGGGTTCATAGTGAGAGAGAAGAGGTGCTCACTCAACTGTGTCCAGTGCGCCATTGTCGTAGATTCCCATCTATTCTTTGCCTTTTAAATAAAGCTCTGCCTGCGCACCAGGACACTGGTAGAAGGGGGGGTCAGTGTGTAGAGTGACATGGAATGGAACACATGCATGTTCTGATGCGGAATGGATGGCACCGCTTCAACAGTCTCACACCACCTCTTTGTTGACAATTAGCCATATGTAAATCTGTGTGCAAATGTGCCCATTCATTCTGCAACGGTTGGCCTATATGATCCCTCTTGCCCTCTCCGTGAATAATTAGCACATAATGATCACATATATTGCAATGATAAGGCTATTATTATTTCCCAGTCTCTTGACCACTTGTAGTGTAAACTAGGATAATTTAGCTACCACAAATAGAATCAGGATTTCGTGTATTTGTTAAGGATTCTGATTTTGTTATTTATTAACTTATCTACAAAGCCTAGTACAAACATTTGCTATCACTTAATTCCCCCAAATGTTGTGCCAAAAATAATGGTCCATGAACTAGGCAACATTTCAAAGTTCGTCAATAAATTGGAGTTGAATGGGTTCAAACAGCATGCAACAAGTAAAGTCATATATTTGATTTATTCATGTGTATTTTAACACCCTTATGATGATATTTGATTGAGAGTTTAGTGATGGCGTGAAGGAAATACAGAGAGAAAAGGGAAAACCAGGGAGTCGGTGTTCCGCGCCATTGAAATGCAAATAGCAGTGAGGAGCACGAAGAGATTGTATGTGTGTGTGTGCATGTTATTATGTGTGCCTGCGTAGGCTATGTGTATGCAAGGGAGCGGGGGTGGGGGCGCCACAAATTGGGCAAGTTTGGAGAGCGAGAGACGATTTTAGAAAAACAGCCACACGCACTAACGGCAGCCTCATATGACACGGTGCGTCTATACGGATTTATATTTCTTCTTTGTTTTTCTACGTGCAAGGGATAAACATTCGATAACGTCATCTAGATGCAGACTGGACATTCACATTTTCCTGAAATTTGAGTTTTGGCGGATTCTGGAACTCGAAGCCTACAAGTGCTTAAAGTGGCCAGTGCTGTTTAATCGGCTGATGCCCCCTTTCTTTCCGTCTCCTCGTGAATCATGTCACGCCGGAAGCAGAAACGACCCCAGCAGCTCGTTAACTCGGACCCGGGGGGCACGCGGTTACTATCGCACGGTGAGAAAAGTTTATTATGGGTATTCTAAGGCATGCGTCTGTTTTTATTCCAAGGATATTCCCTATAGTTCTATGAATGAATGAAGCAACAAGAAAAGTTACAGGTTGTAATTTACAACTATAATGGTGATCAATAGGGTTAATTAAATAAGTTAACGTTAGATAAGGTGGAGAAACATGATTTAAAATCCCGCTAGAGAGTAGGACTAAAGTTACAAGTTGTTTATTTTAATATAGATGCACTTTATATATGTCAATTCCTCCTCACATCTTTATTTTCACATCTAGAAAGTCATTTTACTCAGGTGATCAATCATCATAACTCGATCTGTGTATGTCTGTGTTTTATGTTTGCACAATTTATATTTACAAAAAGTCATTGCCTCTTGCAATAAATTAGAGTTCAGTGGATTGCTCAGTCTGCTGTAGCTCTGCAATGGGCCCCAGTAGGGGAGAGCTCCAGGTATGAGGGCTAGCCCTGTAAACTTGTCCCTGTGATCTGGATGGTAACATCCATCTGTGGCCATTTTCCTGTGATGCTTAGTCCTCTAGGAAACTAGCAGTCTGCTCAGAATGACTACTGGAGGTCTTTCATTACTTAGAGGAAAGTCTCCCTATTCACCAACAATAAGGCTGGATCTGTGGGTGGAAGGAGAGGTGGAGGAGGGGTCTTTTTGGTAAAGATTAATCTCTTCTCCTTGTTCTCTTCTTCTCTCCATGCTTTTCTCCCTCATGTTTCATTTCCTCCTTGCCCCCCCCCCCCCCCCCCTCCTGAATGCTCACTGCTGAATGCTTCCCTCTCTACCCCCAACTCTATTGACTGTATACACCTACCCAGTTGGGGGGCTCAGTGTGTAAAATGCAGAGGGGAGAGAATGCAGAATGCATGCACCTTCAATCATATTGCCTTTGCTGCACAAACACACCTTAAAAATACGAATGACTTCTTAGAACTTCTGCAGGTAAATTTCCACAGAGAGGAACTTGTTTCAAAGGAACTGGTTTTGAACACCTTGAATTCTGCGAAAAGAACCAAGACTGACTATTTAGCAGCAGTAGTACAGTCATTAATTCCATCACTATCCCTCTAGGAGGGAATAGTTAGTTTGTCTTTCCATTGTCCATACCCCCCCCCCCCTCTTCTTTTGTTTCTCTCTTTCTCACTCTGTGCTCAAGATTCTGAAAGAATTTGACCCCAGAGCTCTAAAGATCTGAGGAGCAGACCAATCACAAGCCTCTGGACAGTGCCCAGGACTCTTAGCGTGTCCCGACCTCTGACCCCTGATGTGACGTCAGGGGGGAAGGGTGAATAGGGAGATGAAAGACGTGAACTGCTGGAGTGAGGGGCGGGTTAGAAGGGGTTATGGGTTTTCTTGGCTATGGCCATTGTCCTTTTAAACGTGTTGCCATAGCAACAATGTGGTTTGTGTTGTCAGAAGATGTTTGGAGAGTTTTCCTCGGGAAAGAAGTAGAGTGGACAGAAGACAAGATAATGTAAGGGGAAAGACTGTGACTCGGCATGTTTGTAGACTATCTATCAATATTTGCTAATGCATTGCTTTACATGAGAAGACTGAAACTTTAAGCTTGAAATTAATATGGAATCATTAGCAATTGTTGTAATCAATGATTACAGTTAAAAGTTAGGACTTATAGACTTACTTTGAGCTCCCACTTCAATTCCATAAAGAATGAGGCTCGTTCCCTGTCTTTCATGGTTCTTATGAGGACTTAACATCAACAATTTGATCATGAAACTGAACTTTTCATTTGGTTGAATAGGGGGATGAAAAGGCACCAGTCCTAATCCTTCTGTTTCTCTCTCTGTCCATAGATGACCAGCTGTCAGCAAAGTCACCGTCCATGTCTCTGGGCTCAGAACTGACCTCATCTGGGTCCTCCTCGTCCTCCCCCACCTCGCTCGAAGGCCGACAGCCCCCCCTGGCCCCTCGGCCGTCCCCCGGGGGTCTCCACGCACCCTCCCTCCCCAGCGAAAGCTCTCCGCCCCCCCACTGGCCCAGCCACATCGCCCCCTACACCACCTCTCTTCCCAACACCCACTCATCCCTCTCTCCAGACTTCCCTCATTCCTCTTTATCCTCCCAGACCCAATCCCTGCCACTCAACCTCAATCAGACATCGGGCCACCCCCTCTCCCATCAGGCCCACTCCCACGCCACTATGACCTCACCACAGATGGGCAGCTCTGCCACCATCACTACCTCTTCCTTGTCCTCCTCCTCGTCTAACCTCCCTCCCCGCCAGGAGAGCACCAGTCCTGGGCATCAGAATGGCTCCAGCCCCCTGGTGCCAGGGCTAGGCCAGATCCAGGTGCCACCGACCCTGGCTGTGCTCCTGGAGGAGCTGAGGGTGCTGCAGCAGAGGCAGATCCACCAGATGCAGATGACTGAGGAGATCTGTAGGCATGTTCTCCGGTTAGGAGGGGCCATCTATACCCAAGACACCTCCCAGGCTGGTAGTGGAGAGAAGAACCAAATACCTACAGCAGGATCCCCCTCCCCACCACATCATCCCTGCTCTGCCCCTGTCCCATCCTCGGCCTCCCCTCTCCTGTCCGGCCTCCCCTCCCTCCTCCCCCAGCTCACTGTGTCCAAGCCCAGCCTCTCCTCTCACACTAATGGGAGCAGAGCCCCAAACTCCTCTACCTCGCCCTCATCCTCTTCCTCCACCACTTGGAGCTCCTCGATAGCCTCCTCCATGCATCCTCTGTCCCTGGGTCTCCCCCCGCACTATCTCCACGAGAAATCCTCCAACACCTCCCCCTTTGGCCACAACAACGGGGTCAGCTTCCCCACCCTGCCCCTCCCCACCTCCAGCCACTCCCAGGACCACCTGCTGCAGTCCAGCTCCTCCCTGGGGTCCTTGTCCTTAGCAGGACGTCCTCAGCATGCCTGTAAGTTTTGTGGGAAGGTCTTGAGCAGTGATTCCTCGCTACAAATCCACCTGCGCTCCCACACGGGTGAGAGGCCCTACCACTGTCCCGTCTGCCTCAGTCGCTTCACCACCCGCGGGAACCTCAAAGCCCACTTCCTGCGTCACCGCGAGCAGAACCCTGAGCTGTCGCTCTCGCTCCTCCCCCCGGCTCTGGAGCAGCCCAGCCCTGCCCCCGTCGCCGCCACCACCGGCCAGAGACGTAGGAAGCGCCGGGCAGAAGACGAGGAACCGCCGTTCGGAGGCGTGAAAGGAATGACGGAGGGAATGGCACTCGGTTTCCTTTCCGGGGCGTCTCCTCGCCCCACCCCTTCCTCTATACCTATGCCACCCAGTATGGATATGGCACTGTTGTCCACGGCTCACTCCCTTTTACAGCTGAACAGGGCCTCTGCTGCAGCAGGCAGCGCCTCAGGTAGTGTGTTACCGCCATCATCCTCATCCTCCATGGGTGGCCAGTTCAAAGGGGCGAAGCAGCAGAGGTTTGATGAGAACACCCCTCCACACTCCGCCCTCCACCCAGGCTCCCCCTACTCCCAGCTGGCCCACTTCCCCAAAATCCTCTTCCCCGGAGGACCCTCGCCCCACCACCTCGCCCTCCTCCGTCCCCCGGGGACCCACCCCTCTACCTCCCATCTCACCTCCCCCCACACCCAGCTTCCCTTCCCTCCCTATTCTAAACTCCCCACGTCCTCCCCTTCCTCCTCCTCCACCACCTCCTTCACCCAAACCTCCGACACCTCCAAGTTGCAGCGACTGGTCCAGAAGCTGGAGAAGCAGCCCCAGGGCGGGGGCCAGTTTTCCTCCTGCGGCCCAGCAGACGGCTCCTCAAACGGGGACACCCACGGCCATGACCTGACCACAAGTTCCAGCGCCTACCGCAGGGAGATGATGGCAGCCCTGGGCCTTGGCCCCAACCCCAACACTGAGGCCATGGTGAGCAGCCGGGGACAGGGTCTCCCTGTATCCACCAATCCCGCCCTGGCCCCTAACCAGTGTGGGGTGTGCCTGCGGGTGCTCTCCTGCCCCAGGGCCCTGAGTCTCCACCAGGCCACCCACCTGGGCGAACGCCCCTTCCCCTGTAAGCTGTGTGGACGCTCCTTCTCCACTAAAGGAAGCCTGAGGGCCCACCTCGCCACCCACCGTGCCCGCCCGCCCAACGCCCGCACCCAGAACTCTTGCCCACTGTGCCCACGCAAGTTCACCAATGCCCTGGTGCTGCAGCACCACATCCGCATGCACCTGGGGGGCCAGATACCCCCAGGGGGAGAGGGGGAGGAAGGTACAGATATGACCCAAGAAGATCTGGGCCAAATGACCACAGCCTCTCCATCCAAACCCTCCAGCCTCCAAGGCCTGCACCCCCTGGCATTAAAAATGACCAGCTCCATCTCTAACCCTGACTCGCTGGTCAGCAGCTTAGACTTCGGAGGTCCGGCAACCAAGCAATCCCAGGCAGCTGACCCGAGCCCCCCTATAGAGGGGGAGTGTGAACCCTCGCCCTCCACAGCCAGCATTAGCCCACCTCTGACCCATAATCCCTCCCCAGAAGACCCCATGCTCCTGGGGGAAAGATCTGAGTCAGACTCCGGCCCGTCTGCAGCCTCTCTGGAAGACTTGCAAGACTCCCCAGCTGACCTTTCGAACGCCAGCCCAATTAGTCTACCCAAGACATCCTTGACCAGCTCCTTGCCAGCCTCAGTGGGGAATGGTGAGGAAGAGGAGGAGGAAAACATCCCTCTTGCCCTCTGTGTCTCTAGACCAGCATTGGATACTGATGGTAGTAGGTCAGGAGGGCTCATCAATGGTTCTGGCTCAACCACAGTGAACCAGACCAACTCTCCAGATGGACTCATCCCCAGTCCTGAATCTGATTCCACCCCGAAATCCCCTGCCACCCTCAACCCCTCACCCACGATCACCCCTCCTGCCAGCCCTAAAGCAGCTTCAGAGCCAGCCCAGTCCCCCAGTATCACCCCACCGGAGCCCAGTCCTGAACAGGAGACAGACCCACTTGAAGGGGCGAGTGAGAGCACAGCATCCAGAGATACCTCATCGGTCGAGGGGCCTGAGAGAGAGAAGCAGACCCCTAGCTCCACGGAGGAGAGTGACAGGGCTCCAGAGGAACCAGAGGCCTCCCAGCTAGCCACCCCAGCCTCAACGCCCTCCAAACCCTACTCCTGCACCCTGTGTGGGAAGGCATACGCCAGTCGCAGTGGATTAAAGGTCTAAAAAGCATAAGATAAGGATAGAATATATTAGTACCATATGTTCTTACAGAACACTTGACAGAAGCTAAATTTAGATTCTTGAGATTGGGAAATTAAAATAGTTTGGTGCAATCACTCTATTTCTTATGTTTACCTGTGTTTGTTTGTGTTATGTTAGCAAATATATTGTAATTAAAGTAATTTTCTGTTTCAATCAACAGGGACACATGAAGACACACCCTATGTTGACCAACGTTCCCACCGGGACTCCTCCTCCCGCCACCCTGACCAATGACAATGAAACTACGGAGGATCCGAGTTCGGTCTCAGCAAATGGAAAGGAGGATGAAAAGTAACGATTGGCCAAAGTTCCTGAGAAACGGGTTACCCTAGAGAATCAGCCAATCACTGCTGCATCTGGGAAGGAAGCAGAGAAACCTGTGGACACTACTGAGTAAAAAGACATGATTGGCTGCTTAATGGCATCAGTCCGTTTTTTTAAGGCCCTGACAAGGGAATGTATTTTCTTCATGTAATTAGAATTGATTCTAGAACGATTGATTTTAATTCTGTGTAGTTTTGGTACTAGTCAGTTGGGTCTATTTTGTCTATAATAGAAGGTTAGATTGTTGTGAAGTTTTAATTCAGTCGGCATGGTTACGATATCACTATCTCAAAGAACACAATGAGGCCTTATTGACAACATGATGTCACAGAATTGTCTTGTAGTGTAACGGCAACCCGTGTCGTTATGTGTGTTGGATCGCAATTGAATAGATGAGCAGGGATGTATGTTTTAGAGAGCAGCTAGTTCTAGTCAAACATATGAATGAAATTCACATTTGAATTTTAAAATGGGGATGAGGTGAAGGAGAAAAATGTGTTTTCACTCTTTAGGATCTATGGTACGATCTCCATACCAAAACAGGCCAGCGTAGTAGGGGCCGTTTCCTTGTATATATTAACCCTGTTACTATTTGTAGTTCTTTTTTTACTGACTTTTTAAACTGTCTTGCTGCTGTACTGATGTTTCAATGGAGTTGCACTGACTGTCTACACTACTGTCTATACATCCATTGAAACAGAGATTAGGATGGTGATGATGATTGCGTTACATTGACCAGTCCGTATATACAATGTATTTTGGCAATCCTGGTTCCTGCCATTGTGAGTGACCATATAGCAGGAACCTGAGAAATGAACAATGATGACTTATATCAGTGATTGTAATTGATTTATCCATAATTTGTTGGATATATCTGCACAGGGACACACAGAAGTAGCCTGACAGCCAAATAGATTGTGTTATGTTTCACTGTTGTGAAGTTTTGGTACCAGGTTAGTGTTGAAGTATAGCAGAAACTGGTGTATAAATCAACTGAACCTCCCGAGGACCAGGATGAACTATGTCGGATGGATAACCTCATCCCTCCATGTCTGTTGTCTCTTTCCTCTTCCCTTTCTCTTTCTCTCCTCCTCTTCCCTCTCACCCTCCCTCCTGTTCCCTCTTACCTCCTCTTCCTTCTCTCCCTCTCTCTCTCAAAGCACTTGAGAGTTCAAGTTTTCTGCCCTGCAGAAATTGTCTGCTCTGTATCCTACATTAGATCGGTTTAGTTTTAGTACTTTATTTAGCCTTCGTATGTTTTTTCCCAACCATTGTTTTTTGTAGTTATGATAACATGTGCTTCCCATATTTTTTATGTAAAAAACAGAAAATAAAATACTTCTGATGGTGAAAGCTTTTTGGTTGTCTGTCTGTGTATATTGTTTATCACTGTCTGTCTCAGTATAGCTGGTCGCAGACTATTCATCTATCTGTTTAAGTATTCTGTTTGCATGTCAACATGTTCTGTATGTCGGAGTGTGCTCTGTCTCGCTGTTTGTCTCAGCGCTCTGTATGTCTGGCTGTCTGTCTCAGCGCTCTGTATGTCTGGCTGTCTGTCTCAGCGCTCTGTATGTCTGGCTGTCTGTCTCAGCGCTCTGTATGTCTGGCTGTCTGTCTCAGCGCTCTGTATGTCTGGCTGTCTGTCTCAGCGCTCTGTATGTCTGGCTGTCTGTCTCAGGGCTCTGTATGTCTGGCTGTCTGTCTCACAGTTTCTTTGACTGGACGCTATAGCCTTCTACTTATTCTGCCTTTTTTGGCCTCACTTTCTTTTTGTAGGTTTCAGTTCCTTGATGGTTCTGGGGTGTTTGTGTGTGTGTGTGTGTGTGTGTGTGTGTGTGTGTGTGTGTGTGTGTGTGTGTGTGTGTGTGTGTGTGTGTGTGTGTGTGTGTGTGTGTGTGTGTGTGCGTGCCTGTGTGTGTGTGAAAGGGATAATCAGTGCTTGTGTGATTGAAAGTGCAGCTGTAGAGGCCCCCCTCACCCCCCTTCTTTCTCTCTGTCATACTCTCTTTCATACTCACCCTCTTTCATTTTCTCTTTCATTTTCCCTCTCTCTCTGTCCTCCCCTCCCAGTGTAATAGTCTGACACATAGGAAGCTTTAATCCTTACACAATGATAGCCCCCCCCTCCCCTAAGCGACAGTGAGCGGGACAGGGGGCAGCACACACACAGACCTGGACCAGCTGTCCCCAAAATGGCCGCCTTAATCCTCCAACCACCCTTCCCACTAGCTGGGGCTCCTAAAACCATGACAACCGGTAACCAAGGAGAGGAATTTGGGAGCAGAAAGGGGAAAGAGACAAAGGGCTGAAAAGAAGCCATGTGTGAGAAGTTTGTCCACATGCGTTGGGAATGAGACAGAGACATGTCTCAATCAAACAAGTGGAGTTAGAAAGTGATGCAGGGATGGTGGTTGGGTTTGAGAGGAAACGTGTGGAGTTGTCACACAAGTGTGGAGGGGGTACTTGATCAACAAACTTTTGATGACATAGGCTACCTATAGATATTGATCAGTTGAGAATGCTTTATTAATGTTAATGTTAATTAACTTGGTTCTAAATATACTTAAGTATTAAAAGTACATGTAATTGCTCAAATATATTTAAGTATCAAAACTAAAAGTACAAGTCATTTCAAATTCCTTATATTAAGCAAAGCAGACAGCACCATTTTCTTGTTTTGAAAATGTATGGATAGTCAGGGGCACACTCCAATGCTTTACAAATGATGCATTTGTGTTTAGTGAGTCCGCCAGATCAGAGGCAGTAGGGATGACCACGTGTTATCTTGATAAGTGAGTGAATTGGGCCATTTTCCTGTCCTGCTAAGCATTCAAAATGTAACAAGTACTTTTGGGTGTCAAGGAAAATGTAAGGAGTAAAAAGTACATCATTTTCTTTAGGAATGTAGTGAAGTAAAAGTAAAAGTAGTCAAAAATATAAATAGTAAAGTACAGATACCCAAATAAACTACATAAGTAGTACTTTAAAGTATTTTTTACTTATGTACTTTACACCACTGTCAATAATCCTGAATCACTTCAGATGAAGTTTCAAAATCATGTTCCAAAACTAATGTTAATTGTTTTAAATATCTAACTACATCCAGAACAAAGTTCAAAGTTCTGCCAATCATGAACACTGACTCAACACAAAAGCAGAGATACCACAATAAGCCTAATGATGTTTTAGAGGCAAGCTAGCAACTGGAAGATTGCCAGTTTGAATCCCGGGTCTGATGGGAAGAATCTGTCAGGAAGTGAGCTGGCAACTGGAGTGTTTCTGGTATCAAATCGGAGATACCATTACCTACCGTTGTGCCCTTGAGCAAGGCACGCAACCCCAACCACAACAACAGATCGTCGGGCGCCCTCTCCAAAACCTGTAGGTGTATGTAGGTGTGTCTTTCAGAGGGTTTGGGTTAAAAGCAGAAGTCAAATTTCAGTAAGTGGAACAACAAAATGATCTTAATCTTTAATTCTCAAACGGTTCATTTGCCAACATTGAGGAATTGGAGGTGTGTAGCAAATTATGACCAGCAGACGGAGCTGTGTAACCAATTTTGAGCTCCCTTATCAATTCCAATGATTCAATGCAGATAGCTCCTCAGGTGTCTTCGTCGTTAAATCAAGATTGTTAACGATTTGATTCAACAATAATACAGTGGTTTCAAATATGATCACATGACACATACAATAAGTTAGGATAGTGATGAAAAATTCCAAGTGGCTTCGAGTCCTCAACATCCTTTGAATCATACTTGACTCATTTCTTAGAGTGATTCATCATTCATTTGATTCCCACGCTGCGTCCTACTGTGTCAGATTATTGACGATGACGAGCAAAGAAACATCAACAACAACAGCATTGCCTAACATAATAGCCCAAAACTAAAACAAGCATCACCATCAACTGGTAGGCTAAAACAAGAATTAAAGGGTCACGTTGACTTTAATTGCCACAGCAGAAAGTATGCGTTAACTTGTGTTACAGTATTGCTTCCGTTCTTTTCCTCGCTCCCAACCTGGGCTTCAACCAGGGTCCCTCTAAAATGCTACTGGCGCGCACCGCTAAACCAGCCAGTTCACACCGGGTACACTTTTGAATAGCCGAGTAAACATGATCAGGCCTGTTACTGCATTATTCATCAATTTAACGGGACACAATTAATTTAGCAGTGAAACCCATTATCAGAACACGGTGACATTATAAACGCAGTCCCTCCTCCATCTCCCTCCTCTTCTTTTCCCCGTCTCCTTGGTAGCATCTGGGACAGAAAACAGAAGTTCATCAGCTGATTAATTGTGTACCTTCAGAGGGCGAGCAGGGTGGCTGAAGCCAACGAGTCAGAGCAGAGGACGCGGCGTGACGGACAGATGGGGAAGGGCATCAGTTGAGAGCGCACAGAGATAGTTTGATCACTTTGTTACAATAGTGAGTAAAACAATGAGGGAAGAAATGAACGTGGTATAAAAAGCTGCCACATAGGCTTTCGAGAAGAAGAGCAAGAGGACACCCAAGGAAAGGACGCCAAGTTCAACTATAGCCACCTGGAAAAGGTAAAACCTCTGAATTAATTGGCGTGTAACCTAACTAACCTACAGTAGCAATGCAGGGTTTTACATTTATATTATGTATTTCAAACACAGAGAATGTAGTTTGGCTGTAATTGTACATTTTACTATCTGTTCAACATGTGTTTTTCCCCCCAGGAGCTATCATTACATTACATATGAACTTCTAAAGGCATTCCTATGTAGCTAATGCTCATCAATAAAATGCGCTCTGCCAACTCTGCAGCTTTGCCAGCTCTGCAATGAATAAGCTCTGAGTTGGCCAAATGATTTCTGCCAACTTGTCATACTGAATAGTTTATTTCTAGTTTTGAGAGAGTGAGCGAGAGAGAAGAATAGAGATCAGAGAGAGAGAGAGAGCGAGAACATATATTTCAGGTAGGACACAGCAACCTTGAGTGGTATCTCTTTGAGTAGACTACTTATCAGTGCCTGCTTGGACCTTGCACCTCACTTCCAGAGCCTCTACTTGTGAACGTCTCCTGCCCTTCTGCCCTGCCCTTTGTAATCACGTGCCGAGACTTGGCTATCTACTGTCCTCCCTCGCAATCACTCTTTCTTTTGAACTGAGCTCACATGCCAGGGCTGTCTATCTATCTGCACCATCTCTCCCCTTCTCCCCCACCCCGTCTCAACCCCACCACGGACCGTGTAGCCTACGTCTCCACTGTATTCATTCGAGCTCTCTTTTCCTGGCGTTTTTAATGGTGTAAGATTGATTCATGTGATCAGACCTGTTTTTACTTCCTGTGTCAGGAGGACGATATTCTGTCCCTGTGGTATAATATGACTGCCTATCATTGACCTGTTGTTTTGTGTTGTAATTGTTTTTCTCCAGAGCCACACAGATCTATAGATTATGACTCTGATTCTCTCTCTCTCTCTCTCACGCACTCATTCACTCCCACTTGTTTTCTCCAATAACTTTTTCTCTTCTGATAGTATGTGTTCTTTTTCTATCAATTGGTCAATATGTCTATCTACTTCATTGCTCTCTTTGTCTCTACCAGTCTCCTGTTAAGGTTTGCTTCTGGCCTAATTGTGTTTTGGTCTTATTCTGTGTTTTATCATCCCCTGTCTTGCTCTACAGGCCAAGTACTGCTCATCCAGTCCAATCAGCGTTATTGTTCACTACGACACAGTTCCGTGGTCTGTTCATATGTTTTTCAATCAACTCCCTCCCCTACCCTTCAGGCATCCCCAAAACAACTTATCTTGTACCAGAAATAGCCATTAAGTAGCTGGTGGCCCTTGCCCTGTCCCCTCTCTCACACAGAGCAGTATGTGTGTGTGTATGTGATAAAACTGTAGCTAGCCCAGGACCCCTGCCCGGCCCTGTCCCCTCTCTCACACAGAGCAGTGTGATGTGTTGTTTTGTTCATGTGCTGTCTGTCGTGACTGAGCATGTGTGA
Organism: Salvelinus fontinalis; assembly: GCF_029448725.1. Taxonomy (NCBI): domain Eukaryota; kingdom Metazoa; phylum Chordata; class Actinopteri; order Salmoniformes; family Salmonidae; genus Salvelinus; species Salvelinus fontinalis. Next base: position 29,828,545 of record NC_074675.1, read on the forward strand.
TATACTGCAGCTGATGCGCTAAGATGCATTAACACAGCATGTGTCTAGTCATTCAAGCTCCATGCAGGCTGCTGAAGGTAATGAACTTTGCAGAACATGACGCTTCGGTTCAGCATGCTGTTGACTCCTAACAAAGCTTGGTGTATGTCACTGTAGAATAGTTACAGTTAAGGCTAAAAATATCACATCGGCAGTCAGTGACGGCCGGTAATGAACGTTATAGTGTTGTCAGGCCTGTGTGCCTCTCTCTCTCTCTCTCTCTCTCACTCTGTCAATACACTTAAGCTTAAAAGGTCATTTACTAAAACCCCTAATGGCTCTCAAATTGCCATCTGTGAAACCCTATCCGATAACCAACAGCGTGTGTGTGTGTATCTGTTAACATTTGTGTTTGTGAATTGTCAGTTAGTTACCAAGGTATCATACAAACAAACATTTATGTACAAAAAAAAGAAAAAGAACTGAAGGTTCCATTTGATGACAGCTTGGTTTCCACGGCAACACCCAAACACTCTTGTATGTCTCTTTTTTCCACAGATGTCAGAGGGACCCTCATAGCTGGAAAACAACTTTACCTAAGCTCTTATAACCAATCCTCTCCGCCAACTGACTGATTGACGGCCACCTGGTCCAATCACTGTTGCTCACTTCCCCACATCCCATCTCCAACCTCCACTCCACCACAATGGCGTCCTACAGCCCCGCCCCCACGCAAGCACACGCCACCAACGGCAGGTCGCCCTCGCTCAAGTCGGGCGACTCGGGGGGCGAAAACGATTCCATGAAGCTGAAGAAGGAGATCTCTCTCCTGAACGGCGTGTGTCTCATCGTGGGCAACATGATCGGCTCGGGCATCTTCGTCTCGCCTAAAGGCGTCTTAATCTACAGCGCCTCCTATGGGCTGTCGCTGGTAGTGTGGACCATCGGCGGTATCTTCTCTGTGTTCGGGGCCTTGTGTTATGCCGAGCTGGGGACCACCATCACCAAGTCAGGGGCCAGTTATGCTTACATCCTGGAGGCCTTCGGAGGGTTCCTGGCCTTCATCAGGCTGTGGACTTCCCTGTTGATCATAGAGCCCACCAGCCAGGCAGTTATAGCCATCACCTTCTCTAACTACATGGTGCAGCCCGTCTTCCCCACCTGCATCGCCCCCTATCTGGCTAACCGCATGCTGGCAGCAGCCTGTATATGTGAGTATGTTATAGTCATTGTGTAGGGGGGGGGGGTTCTTGTTGGTGTGTTGGTGCAGTACTGTTCCACTGTCTCTACTATAGCTTGGGCCCTGGGTTTTTCCTAACCACTGGAACTGATCAAGAAAAACTCTGGGCCCCAACCATAGTATGGGCAAGGACTTTGCATACTGACTGTGTGTGCGTTCACAGTCCCGTTTGTGCTAAACGTGGACATATGGGTTTATGCGCTTCTCTTTGTGGAAAAGGGGAACAGAAAGTAAATCACGGAATACCCACGTCAGCACCTCAGCAACCGAAGGGAACACTAGAGAGGTGGAGAGAGGAACAGCGAAGGGAGGACAGAGACAACAGACTACAACGCGTGCTTCCTGTCTAAAAGACCGAAGATAGGGGAAAGGAGAATCCAGTCAACTATGTGAAAATGTCTGTGTGACTTGTCTTATCACATGACCTGAGCCAGATAAAACTGCAAGCGTAGCCCGTGACTCATGACAATAGTGTACTGTAAATTGATCATTTATAAACCAAGGGAGACAAGACGAATAGAGATTAGTAAGGTAATGTGGAGGGAGTGTTGAGACATGGATATTGTTCTAGCAGATTAACTGGACCACATATATTATTAGTCATATTATTCTTGTGAGTTTGACGGACATTAGTAGGTTACGTATAAGACAGACTACTGGAACAGATTGATAGGGGCTCCCGAGTGGCCGCAGCGGTCTACGGCACTGCATCTCAGTGCTAGCGGTATCACTACAGACCCTGGTTCGATTCCAGGCTGTATCACAACCGGCAGGGATTGGGATTCCCATCGGGCCGGGCACAATTGGCCCAACGTCGTCCGGGTTAGGGCGTGGCCAGGGTTGGCTGTCATTGTAAATAAGAATTTGTTCTTAATGGACATGCCTAGTTAAATAAAGCTTAAATAAAAAAAATATATAAAAATAACAAACAACAGGATGGAACCTTGGGTCAACTAGACGGAGGTCTGGGACAGATACAGAACACCACTACTACGGCAATCAGGTGGAACACTGTTACAATATTTACTAAAAGGGATAAGCCTTCTCCTTCAAGTTTCAAAAAATCACTAAAGTAATAATTGACACTCAATCATCTAATTACAACACACACACTTAGATAAACAATGCTTTGAGGACTGTGAATGTGCTGATAGCTGCTAGTTAAAAAGGTAAAAATCCTTTCTACTTCAAGACTCTGACTCCAGTCTTGAAGCATGGCAAAGAGGTGAACCATAACCGCAATTCTAGGATCAGATTTCTCTGCACCCCATCCTTACCTTAACCATCAAGTGGATGGGGAAAATACCTGATCCTGTATCAGTGGTTACAGGCGTTAGGGGACTTCAAAGACCAGAAACACCCCCAGGTAGAAATGAGCTATTACCACAGATCTAGGATCAGATTACCCTACTGTCAACCCCAACCTTAACCATCAGGCTGATTGAAAAATACCTGATCCTGTATCAGTGGTTAGGAGTACTCCATACACCACAGGACTGCGCGAACCATGGCAGGTGTCAATCTTCCCCTTATTTTGATCTCCCCTCACATCTGGTCCAGATCTAGACTATCCAACAGGACCAACTAGATCTACACCCTCCCACCCGCTGCTATAACAGCCTCCACTCTTCATGGAAGGCTGTCCTCTTGATGTTGGAAGATTGCAGCAGGGACTTGCTTCCATTCAGCCACAAGAGCATTAGTGAGGTCGGCACTGATGTTGTTAGTCCTGGCTCTCAGTCTGCATAATAGGGCTCTGTGCAGGCCAGTCAAGTTCATCCACACTGATCTCGACAAACCATTTCTGTATGGAACTCGTTTTGTGCACGGGATCATTGTCATGATGAAACAGGAAAGGTCCTTCCCCAAACTATTGCCACAAAGTTGAGAGAACAGAATTGTCTACAATGTCATTGTCTGCTGTACCGTTAAGATTTCCCTTCACTGAAACTAAGGGGCCCGAATCATGAAAAACAGCCCCAGACCGTTATTCCTCCTCCACCAAACTTTACAGTTGGCACTATGCATTGGGGCAGGTAGCGTTCTCCTGTCATCCGCCAAATCCAGATTTGTCCGTCAGACTGCCACATAATAAAGCGTCATTCGTCATTCCAGAGAACGCGTTTCCACTGCTCCAGAGTCCAATGGCAGGAAGCTTTACACCACTCCAGCCAACTCTTAGCATTGCGCATGGTGATCTTAGGCTTGTGTGCGGCTGCTCGGCCATGGAAACCCATTTAATTTCCCGTCGAACATTTATTGTGCTGACGTTGCTTCCAGAGGCAGTTTGGAACTCGGTAGTGAGTGTTGCAAACGAGGACAGACGATTATTTTTCAGCACTCGTCGTCCCGTTCTGTGAATATCTGTGGCCTACCACTTCGCTTCCCAATAACAGCACTTACAGTTGCATGGGGCAGCTCTGCCGATGTTTGTCTATGGAGATTGCATATCTGTGTGCTCGATTTTATACACCTGTCAGCAACAGGTGTTGCTGAAATGGCCAAATGCACTAATTTTAAGGGGTGTCCACATACTTTTGTATATACAGTGCCTTGCGAAACGATTCTACTTATTTTGTTGCATTACAACCTGTAATTTAAATGAATTTTTATTTGGATTTCATGTAATGGACATACACAAAATAGTTCAAATTGGTGAAGTGAAATGAAAAAAATTACTTGGTTAAACAATATTTATAACTGAAAAGTGGTTGGTGCATATGTCTTCACCCCCCTTGCTATGAAGCCCCTAAATAAGATATGGTTCAACCAATGACCTTCAGAAGTGGATGTCATAAGGTGAATGCACCAATTTGTAAGTCGCTCTGGATAAGAGCGTCTGCTAAATGACTTAAATGTAAATGTAAATGTAGAAGTCACATAATTAGTTAGATTGCACACAGGTGGACTTTATTTAAGTGTCACATGATCTTTCACATGATCTCAGTATATATACACCTGTTCTGAAAGGTCCCAGAGTCTGCAACTCCGCTAAGCAAGGGGCACCACCAAGCAAGCGGCACTATGAAGACCAAGGAGCTCTCCAAACAGGTCAGAGACAAAGTTGTGAAGAACAGATCAGGGTTGGGTTATAAAAAAAAATATCAGAAACTTTGAACATCCTACGGAGCACCATTAAATACATTATTCAAAAATTGAAAGAGGGTATTAATCAGAGAAGCAAAAAAGAGACCAAAGATATCCCTGAAGGAGCTGCAAAGCGGAGATTGGAGTATCTGTCCATAGAACCACTTTAAGCCGTACACTCCACAGAGCTGGGCTTTACGGAAGAGTGGCCAGAAAAATGCCATTGCTTAAAGAAAAAAATAAGCGAACACGTTTGGTGTTCTCCAAAAGGCATGTGTGAGACTCCCCAAACATATGGAAGAAGGTACTCTGGTCAGAGCTTATTGGCCATCAAGGAAAACACTATGTCTGACTCAAACCCAACACTTCTCATCACCCCGAGAACACCATGCCCACAGTGAAGGATGGTGGTGGCAGCATCATGCTGTGGGGATGTTTTTCATCGGCAGAGACTGGGAAACTGGTCAGAATTGAAGGAATGATGGATGGCGCTAAATACGGGAAACCTGTTTCAGTCTTCCAGAGATTTGAGACTGGGACGGAGGTTCACCTTCCAGCAGGACAATGACCCTAAGCATACTGCTAAAGCAACACTTAAGTGGTTTAAGGGGAAACATTTCAATGTCTTGGAATGACCTAGTCAAAGCCCAGACCTTAATCCAATTGAGAGTCTGTGGTATGACTTAAAGATTGCTGTACACCATCAAAACCCATCCAAATTGAAGGAGCTGGAGCAGTTTTGCCTTGAAGAATGGGCAAACATCCCAGTGGCTAGATGTGCCAAGCTTATAGAGACATACCCCAAGAGACTTGCAGCTGTAATTTCTGCAAAAGGTTGCTCTACAAAGTATTGACTTTGGTGGAGTGAAGAGTTATGCAAGCTCAAGTTTTCAGTTTTTTAGTCTTATTTCTTGTTTGTTTCACAAGAAAAAATATTTTGCATGTTGTGTAAATCAAGAGATACATACAACCCCCCCCCCCCCAAAAAAATCTATTTTAATTCCAGGTTGTAAAGCAATAAAATAGGAAGAATGCCAAGGGGGTTGAATACTTTCGCAAGCCACTGTATAGTGTATAACAAAACCATTTGACATAGAAACACTGGATTTTCTGCAGGTTTTTAAAAATGTTTATTAATTATGAAAAATATTCATAACATTCCACCTATGAGGCCACTAGAATGCAATTTGGTAATTTGACTGCAGGAAAGCTAAGAATACCTCCTATTTATAGGAGGCTGTTTTGGTCTATGTCTTCATGTCTCTTCATACCTTGTTTGTGGGAGGAAGCTGGAGATGGTGTTATGGTTCCCCAGTGGTTATGGGGGAGGAAGGGGAGATGGTGTTATGGTCAATGATGTACATTGGCCTGTATGCGTATATTTATGGTTACAATTAGGGCACTGACAATGTAACAAAACTAGGAAAACCGCATGGCGGTATTATGAACCTCCTTTTTCAGGACCCTCTCTTTCAAAGATGATTAGTAAAATCAAAATAACTTCACAGATCTTCATTGTAAAGGGTTCAAACGCTGTTTCCCATGCTTGTTCAATGAACCATAAACAATTAATGAACATGCACCTGTGGAACGGTCGTAAAGACACTAACAGTTTACAGACGGTAGGCAATTAAGGTCACTGTTATGAAAACCTAGGACACTAAAGAGGCCTTTCTACTGACTCTGGAAAAACACCAAAAGAAAGATGCCCAGGGTCCCTGCTCATCTGCGTGAACGTGCCTTAGGCATGCTGCAAGGAGGCATGAGGACTGCAGATGTGGCCAGGGCAATAAATTGCCATGTTCATACTGTGACACGCCTAAGGCAGCGCTACAGGGAGACAGGACGGACAGCTGATCGTACTCGCAGTGGCAGACCACGTGTAACAACACCTGCACAGGATCGGTACATCCGAACATCACACCTGCGGGACAGGTACAGGATGGCAACAACAACTGCCCGAGTTACACCAGGAACGCTCAATCCCTCCATCAGGGCTCAGACTGTCCGCAATAGGCTGAGAGAGGCTGGACTGAGGGCTTGTAGGCCTGTCGTAAGGCAGGTCCTCACCAGACATCACCGGCAACAACGTCGCCTATGGGCACAAATCCACTTTCGCTGGACCAGACAGGTCTGGCAAAAACTGTTCTTCACTGACGAGTTTTGTCTCACCAAGGGTGATAGTCGGATTCGCATTCATTGTCGAAGGAATGAGCATTACACCAAGGCCTGTACTCTGGAGCGGGACGTTTTGGAGGTAGAGGGTCCGTCATGGTCTGGGGCGGTGTGTCACAGCATCATCGGACTGAGCTTGTTGTCATTGCAGGCAATTTCAACACTGTGCGTTACAGGGAAGACATCCTCCTCCCTCATGTGTTACCCTTCCTGCAGGCTCATCCTGACATGACCCTCCAGCATGACAATGCCACCAGCCACACTGCTCGTTCTGTGCGTGATTTCCTGCAAGACAGGAATGTCAGTGTTCTGCCATGGCCAGCGAAGAGCCCGGATCTCAATCCCATTGAGCAAGTCTGGGACCTGTTGAGATCGGAGGGTGAGGGGCCAGGGCCATTCCCCCCCAGAAATTTCCGGGAACTTGCAGGTGCCTTGGTGGAAGAGTGGGGTAACATCTCACAGCAAAAACTGGCAAATCTGGTGCAGTCCATGATGAGGAGATGCACTGCAGTACTTAATGCAGCTGGTGGCCACACCAGATACTAACTGTTACTTTTGATTTTGACCCCCCTCTTTGTTCAGGGACACATTATTCCATTTCTGTTAGTCACATGTCTGTGGAACTTGTTCAGTTTGTCTCAGTTGTTGAATCTTATGTTCATACAAATATTAACACATGTTAAGTTTGCTGAAAATAAACGCAGTTGAAAGTGAGAGGACGTTTCTTTTTTTGCTGAGTTGTGATATGAACTTGAGTGTTAATCGTTTAGGCAAACACTGTATGGTACATGACATAATGGGTGCTTTGCATGAATATATTGCTGAGGAGCATTTAGAGTATTTTAAAGGCTCACTAAACGTGATGTAGTGTGTGAGATATATAGGGTGTGTCTAAAACGGCACTGATCAAAAGTAGTTTACTGCATAGGGAATAGGGTGACGTTTGGAATGTCACCATTTTGAAATGAGGGATACATTGAATACATATTCAATCTCATTGAAAGGGAGAACAGTAATGATTCAGACTGGACCATCCTATAAATCTATCTCCATGTAACTTTATGAACATGAAGGAACAAACACTGATAAGGAGAGAGAGAGATAAGGTTAACTGGAAAACATGTTTTCTTAACTGGGGTAGCAGGGTACTACAAGGACACAGTTAGCAACTGTCTGTATCTGTCAGTAAGTCGATTGGACAGTCAGTCAGCCAGTCTGTATCTGTCAGTAAGCCAGTCAGTTTGTCAGTCAGGCAGCCAGTCTGTATTTGTCAGTAAGCTAGTCAGTCAGGCAGTCAGTCTGTATTTGTCAGTAAGCTAGCCAGTCAGGCAGTCAGTGTGTATTTGTCAGTTAGCTAGCCAGTCAGGCAGTCAGTGTGTATTTGTCAGTAGCTAGCCAGTCAGGCAGTCAGTGTGTATTTTTCAGTCAGTCAGCCAGGAAGCTAGACAGTCAGTCAGTGTGTCAGTATGTTAGTACTTTGACTGATGTTTTGTCGAGGTCTTTAAATAATTTCAAGGATTGCACTTTATCTGTCTGCTCTCTGCTCTTTCCTTCTGTGGAAAACAACTGGCTGGACTGCTGCAGTCAGCAGCCTCATTTCCTCAAGCTACGCAGACTCTAACACTAGAACACGCACACACAGACATGTCAGCGTAGTGGCCAATCAGAGTCCAAACTTGCTCATCCACAAGGAATTCTGACTCTCAGGGACCCCGTTATGTAGATCGATAAGCTTACACTGAGGCATAATGGTGTTGCTATAGTAGGCACCTCAGACCCATGCAGCTCAGCCACACAATGCAGTGTGCGCGTGTGTGTGCGTGCGCTCGGTCTCTCTTTCTCACTCCGCAGTAGCATGTAGATCTTAATGTCTGTGTTTCTCCCACAGGTTTGCTGACCTTTGTGAACTGTGCCTATGTGAAGTGGGGGACGCGTGTCCAGGACTTCTTCACCTATGCTAAGGTCATCGCCCTCATCGCTGTCATCATCACCGGCCTGTTCAAGATAAGCCAAGGTACCGATGCCAGGATGTCTCACGCTCAATACACATAACTAATGTCGTACAAATATTCACCCATCCATCCACTGTACGGTACATTCACAGGCAGATATGCACACTGTGAACACTCAGACATGTTCCTTCACATACGTTTATTTGACATACTTTACATATTTATATCTTATATTGACATGCATTCATTTGCACCAGTGAATGTATGTATTTATGTACGTGTTATAATGCGTGTGTGTGTGTGTGTTCCTCAGGTCAGACACAGAACTTTGAGGGCATGTTTGAGGGCTCGTCGACGGATCCAGGAAACATAGCTCTGGCCCTTTACTCGGCTCTGTTCTCTTACTCCGGATGGGACACACTAAACTTCGTCACTGAGGAGATCAAGAACCCAGAGAGGTTAGGGGGGAGAGAGGGAGGGCAGGATAAAGGTACCAGTGGGCAAAGGGTTAACCCTCTGTAAGGAATGAGGAGTAGTGAAGGAGTAGAGGATGGGTAGCAATGAGAGTATAGTGAATGGAGGCTTCGAGATATGGAAGGAGTTAAGGCTGCGGTGGAAAAAGTAGACAACTGAGTAAAGACACCTTAATAGAAAATGACTCAAGTGAAAGTCACCCAGTAAAATACTACTTGAGTAAAAGTCTAAAAGTATTTGGTTTTAAATATACTTAAGTATCAAAGTAAATGTTATTGGAAAATATACTTAAGTATCAAAAATCATTTCAAATTGATTATATTAAGCAAACCAGAAGGCACAAATTCCTTGTTATTTTAATATATGGGTAGCCAGGGGAACACTACAACACGCAGACATAATTTACAAAGATCAGAGGCAGTAGGGATGACCAGGGAGGTACTCTTGATAAGTGCGTGAATTGGACTATTTTCCTGACCTGTTAAGCTTTGAAAATGTAACTACTACACCGGCTCTGACGCTCGTCTGAGGTGGCACGGCTTGAAAACTATTATGGACTACACAGGGAAACCCAGACGGGAGCTTCCCAGTGAGCCTACCAGACGAGCTAAATGCCTTTTATGCTCGCTTCGAAGCAAGCAACACTGAAGCATGCACGAGAGCACCAGCTGTTCTGGATGACTGTGTGATAACGCTTTCGGCAGCCGATGTGAGCAAGACATGAAGTGTTTTGAAAGGCATCAACCGCATCCTCCCGGATACCCTATTCGCATCCAATTCGCATACCGCCCCAACAGATCCACAGATGACGCAATCTCAATCGCACTCCACACTGCCCTTTCCCACCTGGACAAAAGGAACACCTATGTGGGAATGCTGTTCATCAACTACAGTTCAGGGTTCAACACCATAGTGCCCACGAAGGTCATCACTAAGCTAAGGACCCTGGAACTATACACCTCCCTCTGCAACTGGATCCTGGACTTCCTGACAGGCCGCTCCCAGGTGGTAAGGGTAGGCAACAACACATCTGCCACGCTGATCCTCAACCCTGGGGCCCCTCAGGGATTTGTACTTAGTTCTCTCCTGTACTCCCTGTTCACCCATGACTGCGTGGCCAAGCACGACTCCAACACCATCATTAAGTTTGCTGACGACACAACAGTGGTAGGCCTGATCACCCACAACGATGAGACAGCCTATAGGGAGGAGGTCAGAGAACTGGCAGTGTGGTGCCAGGACAACAACCTCTCCCTCAATGTGAGCAAGACAAATGAGGTGATCGTGGACTACAGGAAAAGGCGGGCTGAACGGGTCCCCATTAACATCAACGGGGCTGTAGTGGAGCGGGTCGAGAGTTTTCAAGTTCCTTGGTGTCCACATCAACAATAATCTATCATGGTCCAAACACACCAAGACAGTCGTGAAGAGGGCACGCCAACAACTTCTCCCCCACAGGAGACTGAAAAGATTTGGCATGGGTCCTCAGATCCTCAAAAAGTTCTACAGCTGCACCATCGAGAGCATCCTGACCGGTTGTATCACTGCCTGTATGGCAACTGCTCGGCATCTGACCGTAAGGCACTACAGAGGGTAGTGCGTACGGCCCAGTGCATCACTGGGGCCAAGCTTCCTGCAATCCAGTACCTATATAATAGGTGGTGTCAGAGGAAAGCCCTTAAAATTACCCCCTGTATATATAGCCTCGTTATTGTGTTACTTTTTATTAATTTTTACTTTAGTTTATTTGGTCAATATTTTCTTAACTCTTATTGAACTGCACTGTTGGTTATGGGCTTGTAAGTAAGCATTTCACAGTAAGGTCTACACTTGTAGACGGCGCATGTGACAAAGTTTGATTTGATTTAATACTTTTGGCTGTCAGGGAAAATGTATGGAGTAAAAAGTACATTATTTTCTTTAGGAATGTAGTGAAGACAAAGTTGTCATAAAATATGTATAGTAAAGTAAAGTGCAGATCAACCCCCCAAATACTTTTGTAAAAATATTTTAAAGTACTCCTTAAGTACTTTACACCACTGAGTTAAAGGATGAGAGGGCATAGGTGTAGAATGAAGGGAAGACATGAGAGGATGCAAGTGTAATAAGGAGAGGGGTAGGAGTATGTAGGAATATATGGAGTGGTTGTGATTGGTAGAGAATGTCAAGTAGTAGTGATTGATGAGGCCAGGATGGGAGGTATGGAAAGGGATAACATACTGACTGAATGGGTGGTCATGTTTTATGCAGGGGAAGGCGAGGGGCTCCTCCTCCTGAGGGAGGGATTTATCTGATCCCTTTGGCTCTGATTCACACACTTAAACGCTGATGAAATAGAGCAAGACAGACATGACTGGATCACAAGCTACTTCCAGGAGTTCTCAGGCAGATTATGTGACAAGCACACCCCGCCTCCTCTCTCTGCTCCTCCCCCTGCTCCTCCAACTCAACTCTTGACCCGTTCACTCATGGAGAACCCTGGATGTATCCGAGCCACTTAAATGTTTTCCTACTTGCTGTGTTGTTTTCTAAATCTAAGTGTCTCTGTCTCCCCCTGGTGTTTTGTTTGTGTGATCTACAGGAACCTGCCCCTGGCCATCGCCATCTCCATGCCCATCGTCACGGTGATCTACATCCTGACCAATGTTGCCTACTACACTGTGCTGCCCATTCCCGCCATCCTGGACAGTGACGCTGTGGCTGTGGTAAGTTCCCTTCGGATCGAAATAGGATTCCCTGTACATGACACAGCATAAAGTCGGTTCTATACAGTACGTCAGATGTATACAATTCCATCTGCAGTATCATCCCATTGAATCAGCCCAACATGACTTTGTCATAGGATGTACTGTAAGTGTTTTGAATTGGTTCTGTTTTTATTCCCCCAGACGTTTGCAGACCAGGTGTTTGGCGTGATGAACTGGACCATCCCTCTAGCGGTGGCTTTCTCCTGCTTTGGAGGACTCAACGCTTCTATCCTGGCTGCCTCCAGGTGAGTTAGAATGACATGACGGATACGCGTCTTAACTATCATTATCACATCATCGTCCTCCTCTTCCTCATCGTTACTGTTATCACTGATCCTCTCCTCCTTATTTGACCAACACGCGATAACCCTGTGTGTGTACTTGGTGCAGTGAGGTGGGTGTGACAGGTGTGTGTGTGTGTTCCCTGCAGGCTGTTCTTCGTGGGCTCCAGGGAGGGCCATCTCCCAGACTACCTCTGCATGATCCACGTCACCCGCTACACTCCCATCCCCGCACTGCTCTTCAACGTCAGTCATCCCGCAAAACCAGTCTCTGTGTGTTTTTGTGTGTGGCTGGGGGTGTGTGCGTCTGTCTGATTGTCTGTGTTGAAAAATGTGCATTTCCATTGTCTTATGGGCTGTTTTCATTGTTCGGTTTTGTATTTGTCCGAGTTCTGTGTCAACGCTCTGTTTCTGCGTCTACCAAAAATGCGGACCCATTGTTTTGTCTGCCTCCGGGTTCCGTCTGTCCCAGAAATCTGCCTACCTGTCTCAGCAGTCCTTTATTTTAACCCGTTGTTCTGTCTGCCTCAGCGTTGCGTCTGTCTGCCTTCTCAGCGTACTGTTTGTCCGTCTGTCCCGTAGTGTTCAGCTCTCCCTCTTTCTACAGTGTCTATGAAATATAGAGTCTGTATGTACAGTATATTGACGTAGTGCTGTTGCTCTATACTATAGGGTGCCATGGCTCTGGTCTATCTGTGTGTGGAGGACATCTTTAAACTGATCAACTACTACAGCTTCAGCTACTGGTTCTTTGTGGGCCTGTCTATCCTGGGACAGCTGTACCTGCGCTGGAAACAGCCAGACAGAGTCCGACCCCTCAAGGTAACACAATCGTCCCCACATTCACCTTTAACACCAATAGACTCAACACAAAACACTGCAGCCTATAGACACATTGACATGCAAACTTCCATTGGTGTTGTAACGTCTGAAGTGTTTGTACTGTAATTCACGATACAGTTTTGAATCTCTTTCACTGTTTGACGTCAATATCAGACCCTATTTGATAGTTGTGACAACTCTTCTTCTCTCTCTTTCCCTCTCTCTGTCTTCTTCTCTCTCTTTCCCTCTCTCTTTCCCTCTGTCTTTTTCTCCCTCTTTCCCTCTCTCTCTCTTTCTCTCTCTCTTTCCCTCTATCAGCTCAGTCTGTTCTTCCCGATCATCTTCTGTTTCTGCACCGTGTTCTTAGTGGTGGTTCCCATCTACAGTGACACTATCAACTCTCTGATTGGCATTGGCATCGCCCTATCAGGAGTCCCCGTTTACTTCCTGTGTATCTACACTCCAGCCACCAAAAGGCCCATGTGGCTCCGCAGGTTCTTTGGTAAGAATCAGATGAATGTTTGATAATTAGTATAGGGTTGCAAAAATCTGGTGACTTTACCCAAATTCCCAGGGTTTCTGGAAATTCCCGGGGAATCTACCAAATCAGGATTTCTGGTAAACCTGGGAACTTTGGGGAAATTACTGGAATTTTACGATCCTAGTTTGGTATGACATGAGTTATGTAAGTATTTTATTTTGTATGCCTAAATTTTTTACATCTACATTCTTCAACCAAAATGCACTTCTCATGCTATTGCTAGTGTCACTACATTGATGATGTATTTGATGGGTAGGTCTCTCATCCTCTCTCCCTCTCTCCCTCTAGCCAACTTTGGTCTGTTGATTCAGAAGGTGTGCTATGCTGTTGTGACCGAGTTGGATGTCATAGAAAAGTTGGAGTGACGAGATAAGAACCAACACACTGAAGACGCACAAAACACCTCCTTGCCAGTATTTCTCTCAGCCACAGGCTGTCGATCAGATGGCTGATTCAAACGGCAGCCATTCATTGGACCAAATCTCTGGCCAACCAATCATCGCCATGATATGTTCATGTTCATTGGACGATGACACTCCAGCTGCCTCTGAGGAGGACGTTCCACAAACACACACTCCTTAAGTATCAATACTAAACCATTCCTATGCCTTACATGTTTTACTCAAATACTGATATTTATGATCTTTCGATGTAGGCTGCGTCTGCACAGGCAGCCCAATTGGTCTTTTGACCAATCAGATGAGCTCTTTTGCCGATAATTGGGCAAAATATCAGAACGGGGCTGCCTTTGTAAACACAGAGGTATAAGTCTACTAATACCTGTGAAGTGTTATTAATAAAATGTCGTTATTGAATAACAAAAAAATGAGATACTGAATACATGTAGGAAAGAAATATAATTAGAGGGCTAATTTGTTGTCTGTGGGTAGGTAGATCATTGAAACAGCACTGCTGACAAGAAAGGTTGTCTTTGGCGTCACCTGTAGTGAGGACTAGAACAGTAGAATATAGAATGTAGGTAGCTCTTAACTTTTTTTGTGTTCTATGTAAATGTCTGTCCCACCTGAAGCTTTTAAGATCTTTGTGAAGCAAGGGGTTGGTTGAGTCGATGGATAGTAAAATTGTATTTACACTGTATTTATAATAAATTACTGATAAATGTTAAATGACTTGACATTTTTTCTTCTAAATTCCCACCATGGATGAGTAGAATACAGACCGTAGTTGTAACCAGAGCAATGTATAGAAATCGGCCAGGTTTTAGAACAGCTGCCATGTTAGCGCCTTTATTTTTGTAAATGTTTTACGTAACAATAGGAGACCGCCGCCGACAAATCCCTATGAAATGATCCGCTGTAAACAAGCAAAATAGAGCAGCGAATTTAACACTTTTATTGATTAGCATTCAGGATGTGTATCCAAGTCAACTGTGTAGTGGTGTCAACAAATTGGATCTGCTTTAGCTTCTTAGTTTTCAAAACCTATCAGAAATAAAACAGCACAGCGGGGACAGTCAATTGTGTGTGTGTGTGTGTGTGTGTATATATATTACGACTCTGGTTGTAATAATTCCATTGCAGTCATTCCAATGGATATAATCAACTATACGATTTCCTGTTTTCAAATCAGAATTCAGGTCGTCATAATGTACACAGAACTTTGCTCTTTATTTAATACATTTATGACAAACCCTGCGTGCCCATGTCCTGTCGAACCAATCCCTCCACACACTTCTCTCTCAATAAATATGAACACATAATTCATTGGGCCTTCAAACTGTCCGTTGCTCTTCTTCAACCAATAGTCTCCTCCCATGGCCTCTTCTTACCACCGGTTGCCGGGGAGGCTTGTTTAGCTTTGGCTGACTTGGTTGTTGCTGCAATGGATGGTGTTGACTGCTGTAGAGGGTTGTGAGTGAAGGTCTGTCTCAATGGACCTGGTTGGAGAGCAAAAACATTAAGCTAAATAAAAATCCACTACAGAGAAACAAAAGCATATTTCTAAATGTATCAAAGCGGATGTTAAAACATTCCATTTAGGAGGCAAGTAAAATACAGTAAATGTAAAAATTGTTGATCTAAGAAAGGGGTTGTGGCGGGGTAAAAAGGCACCGGTGTCTTACCTTTTGATGCAATATCCAGGTGGTTCTTGATCCTCCTCTCCCTCTCCTCCAACTGCTGGGCAAGCTGAGCATTCTTCCAGCCTATAGGAGGGACAGATAACCGTGTTTAAAAAAAGGGGGGGAAAGAGGAGAATCTGTGTCTGAGTGAAAAGAAATGAAGGGGGAGAAAGAGAGAGAGGAAAATAGAGGCAGAGAAAAAAGCAAATCCAACCACAAAAGAGAATCATATTTTGACAGGTGACTCCATGACACATCCCCATCAGTCCCACCACACCCACCCTTCTTGATGGTCTCGAAGAAGCCGTCGTTCTGGGGCAGGGCGGAGGTAGGGTGTTCGACCCTCTCTGGGATCCTCAGCTTCTGTCTGACTAGGGGGTGTTTGAGCAGGGCCACCTGGGCCAGGGAGAAGCAGTTGGACGTCATCCAGTATGTAAACACCGCCTGGGGGGGGGGGGGGGGGGGGGGGGGGGGGGGGGGTACAGAGAGGAGAGAAACATATCAATGAAATGTATTTATAAATCCCTTTTTACATCTGCAGTTGTCACAAAGTGCTTTTATAGTAATCCCCCGGCCTAGACCACAAAAAGCAAGCAGAGGTGCTCAGTCAAATAGACAGACCTGTAACACAGCGAACCTGCTGGGGTTTTACCTCAACGAGACTAACCTGGATAAATAAAAGGTTCTATGATGCTCAGTCAGACAGACACATTGACCCTACTGCATTTTAACCCCAACGAGACTAACCTGGATAAATCATGGTTGAATAACAATTAAATGAAAAAACGTATCCAGTGCTCCTAAATACATGTTGTTGTTTGTTGAGGATGTGACGTAATATTATGATATCGCCACAGGGGGGAGCGAGAGAGAGCGTACAGGTCTTCACGGGTCCAAAATGTTGAGCCCATTCCTCGAAATAGACCTGGGACTTTCCCACCTGGACCCAGTATATCTAAAATATATACACTGCTCAAAAAATAAAGGGAACACTAAAATAACACATCCTAGATCTGAATGAATGAAATATTCTTCTTAAATACTTTTTTCTTTACATAGTTGAATGTGCTGACAACAAAATCACACAAAAATTATCAATGGGAATCAAATTTATCAACCCATGGAGGTCTGGATTTGGAGTCACACTCAAAATTAAAGTGGAAAACCACACTACAGTCTGATCCAACTTTGATGTAATGTCCTTAAAACATTTGATGTAATGTCCTCAAAATGAGGCTCAGTAGTGTGTGTGGCCTCCACGTGCCTGTATGACCTCCCTACAACGCCTGGGCATGCTCCTGATGAGGTGCGGATGGTCTCCTGAGGGATCTCCTCCCAGACCTGGACTAAAGCATCCGCCAACTCCTGGACAGTCTGTGGTGCAACATGGCGTTGGTGGATGGAGCGAGACATGATGTCCCAGATGTGCTCAATTGGATTCAGGTCTGGGGAAGGGGCAGGCCAGTCCATAGCATCAATGCCTTCCTCTTGCAGGAACTGCTGACACACTCCAGCCACATGAGGTCTAGCATTGTCTTGCATTAGGAGAAACCCAGGGCCAACCGCACCAGCATATGGTCTCACAAGGGGTCTGAGGATCTCATCTCGGTACCTAATGGCAGTCAGGCTACCTCTGGCGAGCACATGGAGGGCTGTGCGGCCCCCCAAATAAATGCCACCCCACACCATGACTGACCCACCGCCAAACCGGTCATGCTGGAGGATGTTTTTTTTTTATTTTTTTTTATCCCATTTTCTCCCCAATTTTCGTAGTATCCAATCGCTAGTAATTACTACCTTGTCTCATCGCTACAACTCCCGTACGGGCACGGGAGAGACGAAGGTCGAAAGCCATGCGTCCTCCGAAGCACAACCCAACCAGCCGTACTGCTTCTTAACACAGCGCGCCTCCAACCCGGAAGCCAGCCGCACCAATGTGTCGGAGGAAACACCGTGTACCTGGCCCCCCTTGGTTGGCGCGCACTGCGCCCGGCCCGCCACAGGAGTCGCTGGAGCGCGATGAGACAAGGATATCCCTACCGGCCAAACCCTCCCTACCCCGGACGACGCTATGCCAATTGTGCGTCGCCCCACGGACCTCCCGGTCGCGCCCGGCTGCGACAGAGCCTGGGCGCGAACCCAGAGACTCTGGTGGCGCAGTTAGCACTGCGATGCAGTGCCCTAGACCACTGCGCCACCCGGGAGGCCCCAATGCTGGAGGATGTTGCAGGCAGCAGAACGTTCTCCACGTTCTCCAGACTCTGTCACGTCTGTCACGTGCTCAGTGTGAACCTGCTTCCATCTGTGAAGAGCACAGGGCGCCAGTGGCGAATTTGCCAATATTGGTGTTCTCTGGCAAATGCCAAACGTCCTGCACGGTGTTGGGCTGTAAGCACAACCCCCACCTGTGGACGTCGGGCCCTCATACCACCCTCATGGAGTCTGTTTCTGACCGTTTGAGCAGACACATGCACATTTGTGGCCTGCTGGAGGTCATTTTGCAGGGCTCTGGCAGTGCTCCTCCTGCTCCTCCTTGCACAAAGGCGGAGGTAGCGGTCCTGCTGCTGGGTTGTTGCACTCCTACGGCCTCCTCCACGTCTCCTGATGCACTGGCCTGTCTCCTGGTAGCTCCTCCATGCTCTGGACACTATTCTGACAGACACAGCAAACCTTCTTGCCACAGCTCGCATTGATGTGCCATCCTGGATGAGGTGCACTACCTGAGCCACTTGTGTGGGTTGTAGACTCCGTCTCATGCTACCACTAGAGTGAAAGCACCGCCAGCATTCAAAAGTGACCAAAACATCAGCCAGGAAGCATAGGAACTGAGAAGTGGTCTGTGGTCACCACCTGCAGAACCACTCCTTTATTGGGGGTGTCTTGCTAATTGCCTATAATTTCCACCTGTTGTCTATTCCATTTGCACAACAGCATGTGAAATTTATTGTCAATCAGTGTTGCTTCCTAAGTGGACAGTTTGATTTCACAGAAGTGTGATTGACTTGGAGTTACATTGTGTTGTTTAAGTGTTCCCTTAATTTTTTTGAGTAGTGTATATATATAATTAATATAGAGACCAGTTCCGAACGGTCCAAAGGACAACTACACCCGTTCTGTAAAGACCTGGTCGGATCCAGGCCCTGTCCGAGTGAGGGAAGCAGCAGAAAATGCTATTTTTAAGCTACTTTATTAACTGGAGCAGATAAAGTGCGAGGGAGAGGAGGTAGAGAGAGCGTGCGAGAGACTGACCGTGGGAAAGTTAATGGTGAGAGGGAGGATGACGAAGGGCATGATTCTGAACACTGTCTTCATGGCTTTCAGGTTAGGGTTGTCCACACCAGACTCTGCCCCCAGCTGAGGAGAAGACAGGCAAACAGACAACAGGTAGGTGTTATTTAGGCTCAATACTGTTATTCCAATGTAAATACAATGTAATCAGTGACAATATTATTCATATTCTTCCATGATTCAATAAAACATTTTTTTTTTTAAATTGTCAATTTGAGTGTCCATTTTATGAATTAAAATCAAGACAGCTTATTTTTCAGGATCAATACAGCTGGCCTCTAAAATCATCAGCTGACTACTAGAAGATACTTTCCTAGTAGATGCGGCAACACCATTACCATACCTCCAGTATAGCGAACATGGTTCCGGTCACAGCAATGGGGAGGATGTAGAAAGGGTCTGCTGCTGTGAGGTCTAAGAACCACAAGCAACCTCCTGTCTGCATACTGGGGACAGGGAGGTAGGACATCTTTCTGAGAGCGATGAAGAAGGAGATGAAGACTGGAGTCTGGAAAGGAGGACGGGGAGATAGAGAGTGGGGGGTAGTGACAGAGGTGTAAAAACATTGACAAAGCATAAAACATTGAGGAGGAGATACTATAGATAGCAGAGAGAGAGAGAAAGATGGAGAGAGAGAGAGAGCGAGAGACGGAGAGCGAGAGCGAGAGATGGAGAGAGAGCAAGCGAGAGAGACAGAGCGCTGTAATTTACCTGCACCAAAGGGACGAGGAAGCCACGGAGAGGGTTGACGTCATGTTTCTTCTGGAACATGGTCAGGTCAGAGTACGCCTTAGCAACTAGGAGACACACAGACATATTACCTTGAAACTGAGGGTGACATCGCACACTAAAACTGAGTTACAATGTGACACGAACGAGGAGTTACATAGTGGATAAATGCAGAGGGATGATCCAGATGAGTCATGAAATGGAAATGAGTTGAGCAGTAAAGAAAGAAAGAGAGAATACTAACAGTCGAACTTGTTTCCACTCTGTTTGGCCTCGTTCATCTTGTTGGTGAGTTTAGTCATCTCTGGCATAACGTTGTTCAGCTTGGCCGCCTCCCTCTGACCCTTCACGATGACCGGGAACACCATGATGCGAGCCAGCACTGTGCCTGGGGTGTGTGTGTGTGTTTTAGTGAATTTGTAGGAGAGAAACAGAAATGGACATAAGAAAACTCAGAATAGATAGCAAAAGCCTCTTACGACCAAACATCTCTCTGTGAATAGCTGACTGAAGTCTGGTGACTTTAATAAGCTAGACCGGCTGAGGCAAACCACAGTGAGAGTTCTGATGATGAGGCTTCCTCACCTACGACAATGGCTCCCCACCACGGCATCCCAATGTCCACATGCATGAACTCCAGTAGGTTCTGGACCAGGCCAACAGGAGTGGCGCTTCCCAAGCCCAGCTCTGACAGGCTCAGCTCTGCTCCCACCCCCTGCAGAATATCCACTGCGGTTGGTGCAGACTCTAACACCTGCTCGGCGATTGGCTGTGTGATAGTAGAGGCGGGGTCAACGATGACAGGGCTGGCAATGGATGCTTCCAGCACTGGAGTTGCCGTAGGAATACTTTCACTTGGGACCTGAAAATATAACATAGCTTTTATTTTATATGGTGGTGATCATCTCTTTCACACACCAGGTGGAAGGATTTCCAACGGGACAGGACAAACTATTCTCCCAGTGTAAGTGTCTTAGATTTTGACCAAATTTATCAACTTTCCAGGCAATTTATCAAGGTGTAATAACCAGAGCATCCTCTGATGTAATGTTCTAAAATACTTTACTTGGTTGTTCCTGCCTGACTACACTGCAGACGCCTGCCAGATCTCACAATGCTTGAATAAGTTTTTAACCTATCAGCTTTCCACATCATATGATATAGCAATATGATGCCCAACTGCAGTCAATGACGTTGCACACAACCATTGGTTGATGTAATGCAACGTCTGTAATGTAGTCAGGCAGGAACGCCAACACTGTATTGTACATTGACACCGACTCACCTGTGAGCCGTTGTGCCTGACGGACACCGCGCTGACCAATAATAACCTTCCATTGTGACGTCGACCGAGAACAGCTCTAGTTGTAGGACTCCTGCATTCTATTACTGTGTGAAGATGGGATCTCTGTAGAAACCTCTGTTTAGAAGGGGGGCACAATAACACGAATGGCTACAATGAGCTACAGTACACGAACAACAATCGCATGTTACAACCTTCAGGTGAAGATACACTGCTACTTTGTGGTCCACTTCACTGTGTGACTTATTGCAGGATAGGTTGACTTTGACAATGCAGCAGCAATTGCAACAGAGTCAATAGACTCAATAGTAACGTTACATATTTCTAGCTAAGAGAGCTGTATTGTGATTTGTTTCAATAGTCTAACGGAATAATCACCAAATCTCAAGAAATATATTGACTTGGGGGCTAATGAAGGCTCATACACAACGTTATTGCTTACTTGTCATATAAATGTATACATATCACTGGTAGGTGTTATCAAGGCTGTATCATTCATAGAAAGCTAACGTTAGCGTTCCCATTTCAGCCGGTAACAAGCTAACGTTAGCTACCAGCTAACTAGCTAGCATGTCATAATTGACTGTCTGGACATGTCAAATTGTGTATGTAGACAGGTGACCCGATCAGCTATCAACAATGTTGTATGCATACATGCGAACAACCATATTCCCCGATTCCTGTGTGTAGCATGTAGCTAGATGTTGATACAAATTTGAATTCACTTGCTAGCTAACGTTAGCTGGACATTGTCAAAGTCACGCTTTGCGTGCTGTTTAGAATCGCTGTTACTGCTTGATGCCAGACAAACACACGAATTCAAGAGCACAAGTCAAACCTGGTTCCATCTCTCTGTAAATGAAGGGTTGCCTGCACTTGATATTCCACTTTGTCTTAAAAAACATCTTGTTAGACAACCCGGAGTCACCCCACTCCTGATCGCAGCCATGTTGGAATTGTTAGTAAAAAAAAAAATGTTGGTACGGAAAGCGTACATGGTCTTACCAAGTTCGTATTATCCTTAAACGCATTTTAATATAAATTAAAACTAGCTAGTAGGCCTATATTTTATTCACACGAAACCTATGTGGGCCGATATGAATCTTACTGTTAAAGGGGCAATCAGCAGTAGATAAATCTATTTTTGGACTTGTACATTAACGATATGTACCCATTGATTCTTGAGAATATAACTTAATAAATGCATGAGCTCATTTCAACTGTTGTAGCCCATTAGACTACATTACTTTGTTTTCTCTCATCAGTCAAAAAAACTATTGTCAAGACTGTTTTTAATCTGTAACTTTCCTGTGTTGTATAAGGTTATGATGGACATCTTTCATTGTTATTAACTATCTATGACCCTTATAAACCCTTATAAAGGGTAGTGTTACCAATAAAGAACCAGGGAAGATAACCAGATGCCATTATTTACTACTTTGACATTTTTTTTCAAGCATAACCTGGAATCTACACTGAGGTGAAGTAATAGTGAAATTGAGAGATATTCAGTGTGGCCAGATTCTAGGCTACAGAGTTTAAGCTAGTTAGTAAGTATACTGTACTACTAGTGTTGGGAATTTTCTTATTCTTATGTAAGTGTAGAATCAAAGATGAAATCGGACAATGGTGTAAAGGCATAAGAAAAGTTTTAATGTGGAAGCATATAGCATGTCTGAAGACTGCAGAGATGACATCAACTTTTATCCCTTCACAGTACAGTCAGTAAAACCAGCTATGTGGTCATGGTAGCACTTTAAGATAGTGTTGTGTGTTACTCGAGACTAAGGAACATTCCAGACTCTCAAAAAGAGATGACAGGGCTGAGAAACAAGACTAACATTTAATTACTGCTATTTAATCGATACTCAAGAATGATTACATAAACCTTCAACCGCTAACGTTCCTCAGCCTCATTTTCAGAGTATTGAAAGTGGGCCTGTCATATTTATTCTCCTCCCAGCAGTCCCACATGATCTTGTACATGTCTTCGGAACAGTAGTGCTCAACAGGGCAAGGCATCCTGTACCCATTGGGAACCATCTGTTTCACCTGGCAGTTGGTCATGTCTGAAACAATAAGATGAACTAGTTATAGTGTAATGCAACTGATCTCAGACAGTAAAACAATCAAACTTGGGGCATGTAGCGCAGCGTAAAAAGAGTAGATAGAAACTGCACCCGCCCACTCAGGTCAGAGTTTTATTGTCGTCCGAAGGGAGAACACGCATGTTTCGGATAACTTTTTATTGTCGACAGTACCACGAATATCTGAATGTTGTGCGCGTATCGAAATGTAAGTTGCATGGGGGGTTTATTGGGGGTTTTACATGCAGTGTAATAATAGGTAATTACCACTAATTACTTACTGTTACTTTGATAACTTTCAGACATGTTCTACTTTATGGCTGTTCCTATTCTTTAATGTTAGAGTTGCCAATACTGCTTTGCCTCTTGTTTACTGTATGTAGTAGTATTCCGTACTGCCAGAAGTGTTATTGCATTGGTTGCACAAGTACTTTTGCAGAAGTGGTTTAATTGTTGTATTGGTAAACATAGTCTTTCGCATGCACACGCTCCCACAGCATTTTCCATAGAAGGCTACGCCTATATGACCAGATTGAGATGGCATCCCAAGTGGCTTCTGGGATGGCTTCCCATATTAAGGGGTTTTATTTCGCTGCCATGGGTGAGCTTCTAGAGTCATCCCAGACAGTTCTTGGAGCTTGCTCATGCACAGAGTAATTTACCAACCTGTGGCGCCAGGGCAGATCTGTTAAGGTCTCAGCCTGGCAAATTCTCACACAAGGCTGGAGAGAGAGCGTGCTATAAATATTGACCCTTTGTCAATCCAAGTAATTGGTCTCTCTCTCTCTCTCTCGCTCTCCAAGAGGTGAATGTTTAAGTTTATGTTCATATTGATGCTGTGTTTATAGCCCTTTATAGACATGTTCATGTACATATATGTATATTGCATAGTTATAACCTTTAACCTTTAACCTCTACTGTTTACATGCGTTCATCTCTTTGTCTTATACACCACAACAATAAGATTCCAAGTCATTCGGATTACCACGATCATACAACATCTTCCAATGGAAACAGCTGTGGCTGTGTGAGTGTGGTGGTGACCAAGTGTTCAGTATGGGCCTCAACATCATGTTCTGAGCGGACAGCACTGTAGTGGGCAGAACCAAACCAATCCGTTAGAAGTACATAGCGGGTGAGGATGGGTGAGGGCATACCAGCCAACCATTTTTACGTGGTCCTTCTAGACAGATTTGGTGACCTACAGTTTGTTTTACATGGCCCGTAATTTCTCCGGATTTAGCAACAAATTGTTTTTACAATAGATGAACGGGAGAAGACAGGTTAAACTCAATATTAGGAAGGTGTTCCTAATGGTTGGTATACTCAGTGTATACTCTTAACTAGAGATGTGGAGTTGAAATCGTAAATATGAAAGTCTTACTTGGATAGGGAATCTCCCCAAAGGTCATGATCTCATACAGCAAGATTCCGAAGGACCACACGTCACACTTGATGGTGAACCTCTCGTTGGCGATGGCCTCAGGAGCCGTCCATCTCAAAGGGAATATCGCTTTCCCTACAGATATATAATACATTTTGGTCTGATTGGAAAGCATTGGTGTGGCTTGTAAGACCCTGGCAAGGCCAAAGTCAGCCACCTTGTAGACGTTGTTCTCGCCGACCAGCACATTCCTGGCTGCCAGGTCCCTGTGGATGTAATTCTTCATCTCCAGATAAGCCATCCCAGAAGCCACTTGGGCTGCCATCTCAATCTGGTCATATAAATGTAGCCTTCCAACCCTGACCTCTGTGGAACAGGGAAGGAAAGCACAATGATGAGATAAAATGACATGATGGGTAGGTAGAATTTTCACAATCAAATTTGGAAAGGAACCGGTGGAAGTATGAAAGCTCATATTTTAACTGTTGGTACACAAAAATGGTTGAAAAGTTCTACACTTGTTGAAAATGTCCTATAGTTTGTGTACCATATTTGAGAGAGGTTTTAAGTAACGGCAGGAGTTTTACTGGCCATGTGACCTGATAACTATAACATAGCATCCAGGACCTCTATACCAGGCGGTGTCAGAGGAAGGTCCATAAAATTGTCAGAGACTCCAGTCGCCCAAGTCATAGACTCTGCTACCGCACGGCAAGCGGTACCGGAGCGCCAAGTCTACGTCCAAAAGGCTCCTTAACAGCTTCTACCCCCAAACCATAAGACTGCTTAACAATTAATCAAATGGCCACCCGGACTATTTACATTGATCCTCCCTCTTTGTTCTTTGTTTTGACACTGCTGCTACTCGCTGTTTATTATCTATGCATAGTCACTTTACCTCTACCTACATGTACAAATTACCTCGACTAACCTGTACCCCCGCACATTGACTCGGTACCGGTACCCCCTGGGCTCCCGAGTGGTGCAGCGGTCTAAGGCACTGCATCTCAGTGCAAGAGGCGTCACTATAGTACCTGGTTCGAATCCAGGCTGTATCACATCCGGCCGTGATTGGAAGTCCCGTAGGGCAGCGCACAATTGGCCCAGCGTCGTCTGGGTTTGGCCGGAGGCCGTCATTGTAAATAAGATTTTGTTCTTAACTGACTTGCCTTGTTAAATAAAATATAGTATCGTTATTTTATGGTGTTACTTTTTATTAAATGTTTTACTTTATTTTGTAAATATTTTCTTAACTCTATTCCTTGAACTGCATTGTTGGTTAAGGACTTGTAAGTAAGCATTTAACGGTAAGGTTTACACCTGTTGTATTCGGCAAATGAAATTTGATTTGATAGAAAGTTATAGACTACAGCCCTTAGATTTTTCTGATGCGATAATATGTCATATAATTAGGAAAAACTCCTGGGCTTGTACTGCAGGGCTTGGCTGGTTCATACGACAGTGTACTCTTACTCAGGTAATCCAGCAGACTTCCGTTCTTCATTAGCTCAGTGATGATGTAGATGGGTTCTTTAGTGCAGACAGCCAAGAGCCGGATGAGGTTGGGATGCTCCATAGTCTTCATGATCTGGGCCTCTTTCAGGAAGTCCCGAGGGTCCATGGTGCCTATGAGAGGAAATGAGGAAATAAAGGTTGTTTATTTTTCTTAATGGATTTTTTTTTAAGGAACTCGGGCTTTCAACTTACTCTTGACAGTTGTAATAGTCGAAAACACAAGGTGCAATTTTCAAATTAGTAGCGCATCAGCAGTTTCTCTTGTCAGTCATTGCAGACCTTAGAGAGCCATTTATAACTTGTCAGAAATGTCCAGATCAACTAGCCCATGACAGCTAACCATTTCTAGCCCATTGACTTTGTCGTAATGTTTGAGTCACTCAGATATCACATGAACACACATAAGACATGGCAAAATGTGTAGAATTGCAGGAAATTAGCTTTAAAACGGCAAAGACATTTCTCCACCTCATGGCAAATGTATAGATTTGCAGGAAATAATCTTTAAACCTGCTTTAAACCTTCTCTCTGCCAACAAGGGGGGTGTGACCGTTTTTTTGTCATCATGGACAGTGCTTGTATCTATAGAAATAGACATGGCACGCGGGGGATGTTCCCCAGCGATGAAGAGGGGGGGCCTGTGTAAGGGTCGAAAATGTTTGGGAATCACTGCTGTAGGTGTTACATTAGGCTAACCAGCTATCTCAAAATTGTGGTAATCATGGCCATTATGCAGGGGCCCCACATTGACTAATGTTTGCGTCACTCGGATAGCAAATTAACGTTGCCTAAGCGATGGCAAAACCTGTGTACAGCTGCATGTCTGCAAATACAAACAAAATGCAATATAGCCATGCCACCTTAAGGTACAGTAGAATTAGAGAGTATTACTGATAAATATTAGCAAAATGACAATTGTACAAACAAGGGATTGATATTTTGACATGCAAGCTTTACCCGTCCACAAGTCAGATAGCAAAAGCTGCAGCAAAGATACCTGGGCTCAGTTTTTTACAACTTTTCTAATCGTATTTTGGCAATCAGATTGGATTAAATCTTAGAATAGTTTTTTTATTTAACTAGTCAAGTCAGTTAAGAGCAAATTCTTATTTACAATGATGGCCTAATTGTAAAGGCCCCACGGCCAAACCCTCCCCTAACCCGGAAGACGCTGGGCCAATTGTGCGTCGCCCTATGGGACTCCCGATCCCGGCTGGTTGTGATACAGCCCGGGATCAAACTCGGGTCTGTAGT
Organism: Salvelinus fontinalis; assembly: GCF_029448725.1. Classification (NCBI taxonomy): domain Eukaryota; kingdom Metazoa; phylum Chordata; class Actinopteri; order Salmoniformes; family Salmonidae; genus Salvelinus; species Salvelinus fontinalis. The sequence continues at coordinate 29,855,483 of NC_074675.1, forward strand.
GACGCCGCTAGCACGCCTCTGTTCCTGGAAGCAGGGAGGGATGTCGATGACACAACAGTGGACCCATCAGACCAACTCCTTGAATTTGGCAGTTGTGTCAACAACAAAAAAAAAAAAATTCTCCAAACATATATTTTCTTTACCCTCAAGTGTGTGTAAATTACTGTATTTATACTTGGGATATTGTTTTTCAATGAGAAAAGTACAAAAATAGCTGAAGGGGTCTTTAAATGTTGTGTTTTTATGTAGTTTACTCATCTCTGTTTCTCTATGACAGTGTACATGATATTGATGATATTGTGGTATCAACATGATATTGTGGTATCTGGATCAGAAGGATCCTATCCCATTCTTTTCTGAAAATCTGGCAAAAAAATCTGATTGATCTGATCCTGGATTGACAAATAGAGGATAATTACAGAATCCAGATCAGTCTTATGCAGATTTTTGGAAAAACTTGTCCCAGGTGTTTACCACGTCTAAGGGTCTTCACTGCAACTGGAGTGTTGTTATAGAGGCCTTGATAGACCACTCCAAAGTAACCTTCGCCCAGCCTCTTCCCCAGTTTTATAGCGCTGCGGTTAATCTCCCAGGGGTCCGTAGAGCCAGTCTGCCTAAACTGTGAAGGGAGACAAGAAATACATAAAAAAACAGATTATCAGCAGATCAGACTGCAATTTGAGTCACCTAACATACCTTACAAATGTAACCTGTCCTCTGTAGGTTCCATCAGTATACCAACCTCATTATTAAAGGCCCATGTAGTGAAATATCAACTTCAAGATTCTCAAATCATAGTTTCAGTGGAAATATGTTTAATCTGGGTTTAAATTCAAAATCTCAAGGCTGCTTCCTCTCTAAATATAAACAAATAAAACATGCCAAGACATGGCATGGTCTTGCACATAAAAAATAAATGAAAAAAAGGGTGTATTTTTTTCTCCCCAGTTTCGGGATTGCTGCAACTCCCCAACGGGCTCGGGAGAGGTCGAAGGTCGAGTCATGCGTCCTCTAAAACATGACCCGCCAAGCCGGACTTCTTAACACCCACCTGCTTTACCCAGAAGCCAGCTGAACCAATGTGTCAGAGGAAACACAGTTCAACTGATGGCCGAGGTCAGCCTGCAGGCGCCCGGCCTGCCACAAGGAGCTGCTAGAGCGCGATGAGCCAAGTAAAGCCCCCCCCGGCCAAACCCTCCTCCAAACCGGACGATGCTGGGCCAATTGTGCACCGCCCTATGGGACTGGGATCGAACCCCAGCCTGTAGTGACACCGCAACACTGCGCTACGCCACTCAGGAGGCCCCTTGCACAGATTATTTACAGAATAAGGAAATTAAACTAAAACTGGCGAGTGCCATTACGGGTCCAAGCACTGTAGGTGTGTTTGAAACACTATTGTTTTTGGTATAGTAATTTTGCCCTGTCTGTTGACCACAATAACTTTTCAGAGGAATCCCCTACAGTAATAAGGTAATTATTCCCTCCAAGAGTGCGTTCTCAGCCCTCTCCTGTACTCCCTGTTCACCCATGACTGCGTGGCCATGCACGCCTCCAACTCAATCATCAAGTTTGCAGACGACACTACATTGGTAGGCTTGATTACCAACAACGACAAGACGGCCTACAGGGAGGGGGTGAGGGCCCTCGGAGTGTGGTGTCAGGAAAATAACCTCACACTCAATGTCAACAAAACAAAGGAGATGATCGTGGACTTCAGGAAACAGCAGAGGGAGCAGCCCCCTATCCACATCGACGGAACAGTAGTGGAGAAGGTGGAAAGTTTTAAGTTCCTCGGCGTACACATCACGGACAAACTGAAATGGTCCACCCACAGAGACAGCGTGGTGAAGAAGGCGCAGCAGCGCCTCTTCAACCTCCGGAGGCTGAAGAAATTTGGTTTGTCACCAAAAACACTCAAACTTTATCAGATGCACAATCGAGAGCATCCTGTTGGGCTGTATCACCGCCTGGTACGGCAACTGCTCCGCCCACAACCATAAGGCTCTCCAGAGGGTAGTGCGGTCTGCACAACGCATCACCGGGGGCAAACTACTTGCCCTCCAGGACACCTACACCACCCGATGTCACAGGAAGGCCAAAAAGATCATCAAGGACAACAACCACCCGAGCCACTGCCTGTTCACACCGCTATCATCCAGAAGGCGAGGTCAGTACAGGTGCATCAAAGCGGGGACCGAGAGACTGAAAAACAGCTTCTATCTCAAGGCTATCAGACTGTTAAACAGCCATCACTAACATTGAGTGGCTGCTGCCAACATACTGACTCATCTCTAGCCACTTTAATAATGAAAAAATGGATTAAACAATGGCACTTTATATAATGTTTACATACCCTACATTACTCATCTCATATGTATATATTTACATACTCTACATTACTCATCTCATATATATATATATATATATATATATATGTATAGATGGTACTCTATACCATCTACTGCATCTTGCCTATGCCGTTCGGCCATCGCTCATTCATATATTTTTATGTACATATTCTTATTCATTCCTTTACACTTGTGTGTATAAAGTAGTTGTTGTAAAATTGTTAGGTTAGATTACTTGTTAGATATTACGGCATGGTCGGAACTAGAAGCACAAGCACTTCGCTACACTCGCATTAACATCTGCTAACCATGTGTATGTGACAAATAAAATTTGATTTGAACATTGCACAGATATGTGTCATAGGGTCATGGCTAAGACGGATCCAGCTTTTGTCAAATTAACGTCAAATAATTTTTTTAAATTGCATTTTCGCTAACCCTAATCTTAACTTAATTCTCCTAACCTGCTATGTTAATTATTCTTACCTGCTATGTAAATTCTCCTATCCTGCTACGAAAAGACAAATCTGATGTTAATTTGACAAAAGCTGGATCCCTTCTAGCCATGGTCTTTTCATAGGATGATAGGAGACACAGGGAAGTGTAGCTAATTAAGGGGGCAGAGTAGCCCACATTTTGCGAGCATCGAGAGGCCAGAGATGGCCAGACTAATAAATTGAGCTAAGGAACAGAAGTTGGGTATTGGAGAAGGGCCATCAGTGTGCGTTCTGTAAGCAATACCGTGGATGAAGGTGTGGCATGAGCTTTGTGAACGGATAGATGTGGTAATGGACAGCGAGGAAGAAGGAGAAGAGCCAAGTGAAGATGTGTATTGAGGAATAATGGCGCCAAGCACAAACCGTACTCTGCTGTCTCTAATGTCTCATAAATTGAACCCGACGAGAGTGACGATGAAGACCTCTGAGTCCGAGCCTCGCCCCGACGGTCATGCAAAGTGTAGTATCTGGGATCTACATCTGTTTATATTAGTTACTATGCTGTTACTAAGCAGTGATGTAATACGACAGTGTTACGTTACTACACCTAATAGGAAATGTACATGCGCACTAGTGTGCCCGGGGAAACTGTAGAGCACGAGAGGTTTTGACTAAACGAAAACTAACTGTACTCCCGTCTCCTGCCTGGTCATTTCTCCACAACACAAATATTACACAAAGGATGATTCTGGACCAGTGGGAGTGACATTTTTGGAGAAAGTCAATCCCTGTCCCATATGTAGTCTCAGGCTGTGTAGAAAAGAAATTGGGTACTTCGCGTCACGCTCCTCGGGAACAACACCTGCGACTTAATTTTCTCTCCGGAGCAGAATGCCTTTGAAAGGAGTGATTACTGGGGTGGCGTTAAGTGTTGAGGAGGAGGAATTGAAATGGAAGATTCCCAATGTATGTGACGCCAGCCCGGTTGCGAGTGTGGTGAAACTAAGAATACACTGTCTGTCCTTTTGAGTTTTGAAGCAGAGTCTTTACCTGACAAAGTCATGTTAGGATATGTCAGTTATCCGTTGAGAGATTTTATTCCGAACCCATTAAGGTGTTTCAGATGCCAAGCGTATGGTCATGTTGCAGCAGCTTGTAGGAGGGAGATTCCAAGATGTGAGAAGTGTGCAGCAGGGCATGGGACAAAATAATGTGTAGTATCGGTGGGAAAAACGGTGTGTGTCAAATGTGGGGGTGCCCATGTTGCTGGGGATCAAAAGTATCCAGTGGGAGAGAGACAGGTTGAGGTTGTCAGGGTCAAAGTAGAACAGGTGTTATATGATGAGGCAGTGAAGATAGAGGATGATGGGTCAAGGGTGAGTAGTTGGCCTAGGCCAATACAGAGTGATACAAATTTGTGCTTCAGTAAGGTTGGATTCTTAGCATTCATTGCCATGGTTATCAACTGTACCACAGGAATGGAGAGTAAGTCACAGAAGATAGGTATTGTGGTGGCAGCTGCAGAGAAGTACTTAGGTGTACAAGGTCTTACTGGAGACGAGTTACAAGGTGTGTTGAACAAAAGAGTCCCGTCATTCCAGAACGTCGGCCTGGTGTAGAATCAGTTAGGGTCAAAGTAGTGGAATGGGGGGGTGTTTTCATTAATATAGATTTTTGAAATAGTGGTATATTATATGTGTAGGGTTAGTTTGTGGTACAATGTTTTTTCCTTTCCCCATTCCTTTTGATTTTTGTATACCACAGTGGTTCCCAAACTGTGGGGGGAGCGAGGGGTCGGCAGAGAGGGCACAGGATGTTCCCCAATGCTGGAAGGGGGGCCTGAGTGAACTTCTGATCTTCCACACACTACCGCACAGCAGGTGGCGGCATACACAAGCAAAATGTGCGAACGCCATGAAATCAAAGAAGAAGAAGTAGCTAAATGAGGCGCACCTGCAACATATCGATTGCCGAGCTAGCCGGCAGCTTCTGTTTGGCGGAAGCGGGGAGGGAGCTGGGGATAAAAAAAGAAGGGATTTCCTCATGACGGAACTAGGCTACTGCCGTCACTGCCAAAGTATCAAGTTTTAGAGACAACAGCTTTTTTTGTGTCCCTTTGGTTTTGTGTTGTCCGTCTGCTGCGGAGCCGGATAAACTGATCACGTCTAAATAAATGCAATAGGTGCACTATTGGCAGGGTTTGTTGGTGGTTGCCACTATTGCCAAAGCATTGGAAAGTATTCAGATCCCTTCCATTTTCCCCACATTGTTTTTTTACATTACAGTCTTATTATAAAATGGATGAAATACATCTACACACAATACCCCATAACGACAAAGCGAAAACAGATGTATAATTTTTTTGCAAATATATTACAAATAAAAAACTGAAATACCTAATTTACATAAGTATTCAGACCATTTGCTATGAGACTCGACTGATCATCCTTGAGATGTTTCTACAACTTGATTGGAGTCCACCTATGGTCAATGAAATTGATTTAGAAAAGGCACACACTTGTCTATACAAGGTCCCACAGTTGACAGTGCATGTCAGAGCAAAAACCAGGCCATGAGGTTGAAGGAATTGTCCGTAGAGCTAAGAGACTGGATTGTGTTGAAGCACAGATCTGGGGAAGGGTAACAAAAAATGTCTGCAGCATTGAAGGTCCCCAAGAACACAGTCCATCAGTTTGGAACCACCAAGACTCTTCCTAGAGCTGGCCACCTGGCCAAACTGAGCAATCGGAGGAGAAGAGCCTTGGTCAGGGAGGTGCCCAATAACCCGATGGTCACTGTGACAGAGCTACAGAGTTCCTCTGTGGAGATAGGAGAACCTTCCAGAAGGACAACCATCTCTGCAGCACTCCACCAATCAGGCCAATCAGGAAGCCACTCCTCAGTAAAAAAGGTACATGACAGCCCGCTTGGAGTTTTCCAAAAGGCACCTAAAGGACTCTCAGACCATGAGAAACAATATTATCTGGTCTGATGAAACCAAGATTGAACTCTTTGGCCTGAATGCCAAGCGTCACGTCTGGAGGAAACCTGGCACCATCCCTAAGGCGAAGCATGGTGTTAGCAGAGGTGACACCGTCCAGCTGGCAACCGTGGTCAGCTTGCAGGAGCCCGGCCCGCCACAAGGAGTCACTAGAGCATGATGGGATAAGGAAATCCCGGGCCAGCCAAACCCTCCCCTAACCCGGACAACGTTGGGCCAATTGTGCGCCACCTCATGAGTCTCCCGGGCACAGCCTGGGATCGAACCTGGGTCTGTAGTGAAACCTCAAGCACTTCGATGCAGTGCCTTAGACTGCTGCACCACTCGGGGGGCATTCTCCGGTCATTTTAACCACACACCGATACTGACAATAACAAATCAGACATTTAATATATATTTAAGCATGGTCAAGCTAATAATTTTGCTGTGGATGATGTATTAAACCACCCAGACACATAAAAGGTGCAGTCGTCCTTCTGAACTGAGCAGCAGGAAAGGAAGGAAACTGCTTAGGGATGTCAACAAGAGGCCATTCGTGATTTTAAAACTGCTACATTGTTCAATGGATGTGATGGGAGAAAACTGAGGATGGATCAACAACATTGTAGTGACTCCACAATAATGACCTAAATGAAGGAGTGAAAAGAAGAATAAAAATTTACAAAATATAAATATTCCATAACAAGGCACTAAAGTAATAGTGAAAAAAAACATGGCAAAGGAATACACTTTTTGGCCTAAATGCAAAGCGTTATGTTTGAGGCATTTCCAACACAACACATAACTAAGTAACGGCCTCCTTATTTTCAAACATGGTGGTGGCTGCATCATGGCACTGGTATGCTTGACATCGGCAAAGACTGCGTGTTTTTCAGGATGAAAAGAAACGGGATTGAGCAAAGTATATGCAAAATCCTACAGGAAAACCTGCTTCAGTCTGCTTTCCACCAGACACTGGAAGAGGAATTCACCTTTCAGCAGACAGATCTACACTGGAGTTGCTTATAAAGTAGTCAGTGAATGTTCCTGAATGGTCAAGTTACAGTTTTGACAAATCTGCTTGAAAATCTTGTCTAGCCATGTTCCCCAACACCATGACAGAGCTTGAAGAATTTAAAAAAATAATAAATGGGCAAATATTGCACAATACAGATGTGCAATGCTTAGAGACTTACCCAAGAAAACTCACAGCTGTAATCGCTGCCAAAGGTGTTTCGAACATGTATTGACTCAGGGGGGTGAACTGTTACCTAAATTAAGGTACAGTATACTATCTAATCAAGGTTTATCAGTGTTTTATTTTTGGTTCATAATTTTTACAATTTTATTTCTTCCACTTTGACAGAGCATTTTGTGTAGATCCATTTTAATCCTACTTTGTAACGTTCAAATGTGAAGAAATCAAAAGGGGGTGTAGACTTTCTATAGGCACTCTAACTTCATCCTGTTCTCGTTTGTCTACCTTTCTCTCCTGTTTGCTCTCTGCCTCTTCTTACCAGAAAAACCAGCAGGATCGCCATCCCCACCATCACGCCCAAGGTCAGGACCAGGGACAATTCTCCAGACATTGGCATCATTCACTTTTCTTCTCTCTGCCTGGAATTACTGAATAGATTCCAAACCTGAAGGTTGAAGACAACAAAGCAAACGCAAATTATGTTACCGGGCAGCTGATGTAGATCAGTAGCTTTACAACAAATTCGTTGGTGGGTGGGCCTGCAGAAATTTGTGTAATCATAATTCTGTTTAATTAGCTTCTTGATATGCCACACCTGTCACGTGGATGGATTCTCTTGGCAAAGGAGAAATGCTCACTAACAGGGATGTAAACAAATATGAGCACAACATTTGAGAGAAATAAGCTTTTTGTGCATATGGAACATTTCTGGGTTGTTTTATTTCAGCTCATGAAACATGGGACCAACACTTTACTTGTTGCTTTTATATTTTGTTCAGTATAAAAACGTAACCCTGGGATAGAGTTGTATTTTTTTGTGGGAAACACACAATTTTATGCCAAAGACACACCAGAATGGCTTTCCAATAGGTGGTAAGTGTTCCTGAAAAGGTCCAGTCTCAGCCCTGATTTAAATCTGCTTGAAAATCAGAGACATGGTTTGAATATTTTTTAGAAATGTTTTTATTTAACCTTTATTTATCAAATGTATTGAGGTTGAGCAATTTTGACAAAAAGTATAGATATACAGTACCAGTCAAAAGTTTGGATACACCTGCTCATTCAAGGGTTTTTCTTTATTTTTACTATTTTCTACATTGTAGAATAATAGTGAAGACATCAAAACTATGAAATAACATATGGAATCATGTAGTAACCAAAAACAGTGTTAAACAAATCTAAATATATTTTATATTTGAGATTCTTCAAAGTAGCCACCCTTTGCCTTGATGACAGCTTTGCACACTCTTGGCATTCTCTAAACCAGCTTCACCTGGAATGCTTTTCCAACAGTCTTGAAGGAGTTTCCACATATGCTGAGCACTTGTTGGCTGCTTATCCTTCACTCTGCGGTCCGACTCATCCCAAACCATCTCAATTTGGTTGAGGTCGGGGGATTGTAGAGACCAGGTCATCTGATGCCACCCTTTGCCTTGATGACAGCTTTGCACACTCTTGGCATTCTCTCAACCAGCTTCATGATGTTGTCACCTGGAATGCATTTTAATTAACAGGTGTGCCTTGTTAAAAGTTAATTTGTGGAATTGCTTTCGTTCTTAATGCATTTTAGCCAATCAGTTGTGTTGTGACAAGGTAGGGGTGGTATACAGAAGATAGCCCTATTTGGTAAAAGATCAAGTCCATATTATGGCAAGAACAGCTCAAATAAGCAAAGAGAAACTGCAGTCCATCATTACTTTTAAACATGAAGGTCAGTCAATTTGGAAAATGTCAAGAACTTTGAAAGTTTCTTCAAGTGTAGTTGCAAAAACCATCAAGCGCTATGATGAAACTGACTCTCATGAGGACCACCACAGGAAAGGAAGATCCAGAGTTACCTCTGCTGCAGAGGATAAGTTCCTTAGAATTACCTGCCTCAGAAATTGCAGCCCAAATAAATGCTTCACAGAGTTCAAGTAACAGATACATCTTAACATCAACTGTTCAGAGGAGACTGTGTGAATCAGGCCCATGGTCAAATGGCTGCAAATAAACCACTACTAAAGGACACCAATAAGAAGGAGAGACTTGCTTGGGCCAAGAAACACGAGCAATGGACATTAGACCGGTGGAAATCTGTCCTTTGGTCTGAAGAGTCCAAATGTGAGATGTTTGGTTCCAACCACCGTGTCTTTGTGAGAAGCAGAGTAGGTGAACAGATGATCTCTGCATGTGTGGTTCCCACCGTGAAGCATGGAGGAGGAGGTGTGATGGTGTGGGGGTGCTTTGCTGGTGACACTGTCTGTGATTTATTTAGAATTCAAAGCACACTTAACCAGCATGGCTACCACAGCATTCTGCAGCGATATGCCATCCAATCTGGTTTGCGCTTAGTCAGACTATCATTTGTTTTTCAACAGGACAATGACCCAACACACCTCCAGGCTGTGTAAGGGCTATTTGACCAAGAAAGAGAGTGATGGAGTGCTGCATCCAATGACCTGGCCTCCACAATCACCCAACCTCAACACAATTGAGATGGTTTGGGATCAGTTTGATCGCAGAGTGAAGGAAAAGCACCAAACAAGTGCTCAGCACGTGGGAACTCCTTCAAGACTGATGGAAAAGCATTCCAGGTGAAGCTGGTTGAGAGAATGCCAAGCATGTGCAAAGCTGTCATCAAGGCAAATTGTGGATACTTTGAAGAATATAAAATATGTTTAACACTTTTTTAGTTACTACATGATTGCATGTGTGTTATTTTATAGTTTTGATGTCTTCACTATTATTTTACAATGTATAAAATAGTAAAAATAAAGAAAAACCCTTGAATCAGTAGGTGTGTCCAAACTTTTGACTGGTACTGTATGTTGTCGTAAGAGTTGTGCGAAGTTGTTAGAATCTTATTCAAAATGTTTCACAGCTGTAATGGATGCCAAAGGTACTTCCAAGTATTAACTCTGGGGTGTGAAGACATAAGCAATAAACACATCTTCATTTAATTTTTTTAACAATTAATTCAAAAAGTTTCTAATGTTTTTTTTTCACTTTGAAAATGTGTAGGTTGTAATCCATTTATTTTAAGGCAGCATAATGTGAAGCCTGTGCAAGGTTTGTGTAGACTTTCACTAGGCACTGTATATATATATATATATATATATATATGTATATACATATATTTCTGCCGAGAAGCGCTTTAAAATGGACACGCTTTTAAGTGGATAGTCATTGGCTCAATGGGAACAGCTAGCATGACACTGCACTACCCCCACCCCGCTAGTAAATATGGTTTCGATTATCAACTATTGTCATTTACTGCGGTCACGGCCAGTATGTACTTCCCAAAAAAGTCAGCAAAAAAAGATACATGCAACTGAAAAAATACCTCGTCTTGGCACCTTCAATGTATTCAGCTGTTTTGTGTGTATTGCAGTAAGGTTAGTGCTATCTGGGATCCTTGGGACATGAGTGTTTGGAGGTGTCGAATAGGCATTTTTTCGGTTGCTGGTAAATTTCCTTCTTTCTATTGCGCGAGTGAAGTGAGTTCGAAAAAATTAAAGTATGCCTGTTAAAAAACGTTTTCACATATACACTTTAAATCCCAAAATAACATGGTCGCTGTGGTAGAACGTTTGTTTTTAATGGCGATTTTCTGCATTTATCAAAGTCCCATCAGGTAGCCTGATTTCAGATGTGTCCATGTAAACAGGATTATTAGTGAAATCGTTATTCTTGCAAAGGATGTAAACGACTAAATCGAACTATTATATTAATCTTACTATTCACAATAATCGTATTATTCTGTGAATGTAACCCTAGCCTACTCATAACCTACTCCTCCCCTCTGGGCGACGTTATAGTGTACAAAAGGAATCACAAATAGAGACAGGCAATCCTTTGTCTCGTGGCAATAAGGCGGGCTGGCCTATAGGTGACATTATAGTTGACTGCGTGTACAGTGTATAAAGTGTACAGATGAATCATTGGTCTCTCATTAATTGCACCTTTTCTATCTATTCGTGTCAGTATATGTCCTTGTCTATGCTTGATTGTGTTTTTATGTATGCTCAGTGCCGCAACCCAAATGTTCCCACCGGGATAATAAAGCCATTATTTTATCTTAAGCTACAACACAGAAAGTCACGGATGTAAACCAAACTTCTGAAAAGTAATTTTACATGACAGGAACCACATCAATTTGGGCCTCCTAGACACTTTAGATGTTTTTATCTTTCAGTGATGTAAAGACAGTGAGATATACGAGCAATAAAGCTTGCATCTATATGCCTTGTTGTTTTGGGTGGGTCACAGGCGAATTAATTTGTTTTTGAGTAGGCCTAGGCTAGATTTTTTGTTGAACAGATTTCATAACGTTTGCGGTTTCTTTTTTTTCTATCGAATGGAATATAATTGTCTACTTCTAAATGGAATAGACTACTTCATGCCACATTCGAAGCAGTCTTAATTTTACACTTCATCAGGAAACCACGTTTTCCTATGAGCACTGTCTTAAGTTATTTGCATCGTTTTTACCTAAAGGGAAATTGAATACCAGCGATCTTAAAATCGCAAGGTTTTGATTGCGAATTGTGTTTCAAGCGCTAATTGGCAATGTAAAACGCTTCTATGATCAGTTTCCAAGCCAGTCAAGTTTCAAACACAGACCCAGAGTCGTAAACCATCGCTATAAATTGGATACATCCAATATCAAAAATTAAGATACATATTTAGGCTGCAGTCGAACACAGCAGGTACAAATACAAACAATGTCACTGGATATTCAGGGTTTCCCAATAATACATTTACCTGAAGATTCACCAATCGCTCCATATTACAATTACCTTTGACGAATATTGACCAGACCAACCAACAGACTCATGTCATACTAAAATTACGCCAGAGAAATGTATATAATGACGAGATGGTCAGGTCTAACAGTTGGATTAGGATTTGCTTTCCTTAGCGAGAGGAGGAGAGATCACGTGGGGCCATTCTAGCCAGATATCGTGTGACAAACAGGCACAACTCGAATATGAAATAGTTTTTTTCAAAGTTGCCGGTATGCCATGTGTGTATGCTTATATCAGCACATTCGAAACAACCTAACCATCACGAAACTTATATTCGATCAAATAAGCCTAATGGAGCAAAGAAGCCATCATTTTTTGATGTTGGCCAAATTCTACACTCTCATTGACCTCCACGCATAACTCCTCGCCTGGTGGGGAAAAAACGCCATCTGCTGGTGGAGACAGATTTTGGGCCAAGTTACCCCTCTTGAATCGCCTCCTCCTCTTTGGTAACGTTACTCTAAGTTTCATTTCCTCACTGCTTTTCCACGAAAGAGGAGAGGCAATACCGACATGCCTGCTGCCCAAAATGTATGCCAGTCTGAGATATGGCTTTTTCTTTGCAACTCTGCCTAGAACTCTGCCAGCATCCCGGAGTCGCCTCTTCACTGTTGACGTTGAGACTGGTGTTTTGCGGGTACTATTTAATGAAGCTGCCAGTTGAGGACTTGTGAGGTGTCTGTTTCTCAAACTAGACACAAATGTACTTGTCCTCTTGCTCAGTTGTGCACTGGGGCCTCCCACTCCTCTTTTTATTCTGGTTAGAGACAGTTTGCGCTGTTCTGTGAAGGGAGTAGCACACAGCTTGTACGAGATCTTCAATTTCTTGGCAATTTCTCACATGGAATTGCCTTCATTTCTCAGAACAAGAATAGACTGACGAGTTTCCGAAGAAAGTCCTTTGTTTGTGGCCATTTTGAGCCTGTAATCGAACCCATAAATTCTGATGCTCCAGATACTCAACTAGTCCAAAGAAGGCCAGTTTTATTGCTTCTTTAATCAGGACAACAGTTTTCAGCTGTGATAATATAATTGCAGAAGGGTTTTCTAATGATCAATTAGCCTTTTAAAATGATAAACTTGGATTAGCTAACACAACGTGCCATTGAAACACAGGAGGGATGGTTGCTGATAATGGGCCTCTGTACGCTTATGTAGATATTCCATTAAAAATCAGCCGTTTCCAGCTACAATAGTCATTTATAGCATTAACAATGTCTACACCGTATTTCTGATCAATTTGATGTTATTTTATTGGACAACAAATGTGCTTTTCTAAGTGACCCCAAACTTTTGAACGGTAGTGTATATTTCTTAATTCCATTCTTTTACTTTTAGATGTGTGTATTGTTGTGAAATGTTAGATACAACTGCACTGTTGGAGCTAGGACCACAAGCATTTTGCTACACCCGCAATAACATCTGCTAAAAATGTGTATAAAACCAATTCAATTTGATTTGAATAAACATGGAAATTAGGCAAGATTGTCCTATCTCACCGTATCTGTTTTTAATTAGTCAACCAATTTCCTCAACTGTATAATTTAAGTCGGAAGTTTACATACACTTAGGTTGGAGTCATTAAAACTCATTTTTCAACCACTCCACACATTTCTTGTTAACAAACTATAGTTTGGCAAGTCAGTTAGGACATCTACTTTGTTCATGACACAAGTAATTTTTCCAACAATTGTTTACAGACAGATTATTTCACTATATCACAATTCCAGTGGGTCAGAAGTTTACAAACACTAAATTGACTGTGCCTATAAACAGCTTATGTCATGGCTTTAGAAGCTTCTGATAGGCTAATTGACATTGTTTGAGTCAATTGGAGGTACCTGTGGATGTTTTTCAAGGCCTACCTTTGATAAATATTTTTTATGTTTAAAGATAATGATGAAATAACTCCACCTTGAAACCTAAATATTAGGGGTTATAGTTATATGTTATATGTAGCATGTATAAGGAATAATGAGGGTGAGGGTGAGTTGAGGTGTTCAGAGGCTTGAGTTCAGTGCAGGGCATGATTTGACTGGGAAGACAAAAAACAATAACACAACACACTATGCAGTTAGACAAAAGAGCTAAGAATGAGTTAGTCCAAGCAAGGAGTAAAATCATTGATGTGTAATAATGTGATTGTGTATGTGATTGACTCGACATACAGGAATGAGAGAAAATGTAGAGGGGTACTCACTGTGCTTGTAGGGGAAACATTCAATGTGCCAGTGGATGAGCGGGCACATAAGGCATGGCTTCAGTTCATGTCAGGAGAAAGTTGACAAAGGTAGTGGAGTGGAGTAGTCATCATCTATTAATCAGGGAACAGGAGGGGACTTAGCTGTAAATACAAACAGCAGATACATTCCATTACAGCCTTGCCATCATAGGTTTGGACAACGAGTTTCTCTACGAACTTAAATTCAGACATCTTAAAATTCATGAAGTCAAACACAGACTGCGCATCTCGCCCACTTGACACATTAAAGTATCCCAAGAAAGGTTCCTGAATAAAGCCCTGATCATCCACATATCTGACGATAACTGACAACTGCAAGCAGACTGGTGGCACCATAGGTCCCAGAGCGGGAGGCAATTTCTAACAGTTGATCAGACTGAACAATCGTCTCGTTTTCATCCGATACAGCATGTCAGATTTCTAATGTTTAGGTGTAGCCTGCTGACAACATTTATGTCATGAGTTTTTTGTTGTGTCTGTCCGGAGTGATTATGTGTTATCATCTTTGCTAAATAAATACCGTAGGAAAGTGGAAAGCCTACCTGAGCGCACGGAAAAAATGCGCTGCGCCAAGCGCTCTCTTTAATCTAATTTTTAATGGATTATGCGATGGAAGCTATCAAATCTTTCTGAATTGTTTTCGACATCCCAGAAAAAACAGTTGAAAGTTTGATATTGTTAGAATTTATGTTTATGTACTATAGCCCGCTACCATATTGTTTGAAGATGAATATTGTTTTGTTACACACACATAAACAATGCAGATGTGTGTGTGTGTGTATGTGTGTAAAGATTGTGCAACATAGAGTGCCTTGATGCAAAAGCTGTGGTCAATCTGGAGAGGGGAGGGGTGCATATCTCTAGGCCAACCAGGGAGGGTAGGACACTGGACAATACCAAATAAGGAACTGTTTGAGTGTAGAATCTGGGGGGAGACACAAAACGGATCTAATCTACCCAACGACCAGATGCGGACAGATGCGAGCACCAAGAGACTGGGACAAGTCTGAATGCCAGCGATAGGCTGAGCAAAGTTTAAACCGCGCTCAGCCTCTACTGTGATAGGCTAACGGACGGGTTGGAACTAAAGCTGTCATAGTATAAAAACTGTTGTTTGAGCACATTCCAGAGTTCCCTGTTCTACCCTGCGCGGTGATACAGTGAACCCGTATATACGAAAATTGCATTTACCATTTATCGCTCAAGTTTAATTAAAATACTTAAAAGTATATTCGGTGACTCTGAATCACATTTTGTCCTGTTACCAGATTTGAACTGACGCAAATCTCTTTCAATATGTTCAGCAAGTAAAGCATCATAACGGGTAATTACCTCTGCAAGCTCCTTGTAGTTGCCCTTGTTAATGGAACTTTCCCTCTCGTCGTGTCCTCTAAAAGCAAATTATTGCACGCCCTGATTTTGTTTTTTCGTTTAGCTGAACAATTACTGTTCTTCAGGGCACCGTACCCACTTTTCGACCAAGGCTCAGACTTTCCAAAAAGCAGGCAAGGACAGAAATACAGGCGGCCTGATGAAAGGCTCCCTGTTAACCAGCTAACGTTATACTTTTGATACCAGTTGATATTGAAAGCCCTCACCTTTTCATCCTTCTTCATGAAACTCATCTCAGGCAGAGGTCGACCGTCGCTTTTAATTTGCACCTTTTCCTGTACCCCAGAGAATAAAAGGGGTTCTTCAACCAAACGCCCACAACATTTTCGGCAGCGTTGGCCCTTCTACCATTCTGGCGGAGAAAACTGCACACTCGTGCTGGTAACTTAGCTAGCTAGCTACTGAAGTTAGCAAGGCAATTTTAAATAAATTGCACTAATTGCATACAAAAATAAAGTTCTAAAACCAAGAGAACAATTTATAATACACCTCCTCTTGTCTCCTGTAATTTGAAAAAATAATTGGAATTGAATAATATCCCAAAAATGCTCAACTATCACTCTTTACTCATAACCTCTATCCTACAATGTCACCAAGCCTCTCAACACATATAACCCCCATAATGCTCTGTGGCACAATCACAATACAACTCACTAGGTTCGTTCTCTGATCCTAATTCTGTGATTGGATGCGTAACATGTCAGTTCATACTGCAAAAGCTTTGATTGGTTGGAGGACGTCCTCCGGAAGTGGTCATAATTACCAGGTATGTCTATGGAAGGGGGTGAGGCCTACGAGCAAGAATCCCCTGACTGCAGGGTGCAGTTCAGGCGGGCTCAATGTGGGTGGAGTCAAATGCGTTTAACCCGAACCCTTCCAGTCTCCTACAAGGTCACCTAAGTTGCGGTTCACATTGAAAGTATCAACGTCAACGAAAGTGAATCTTAATCGAACCTAACCTACATGGATAAAAATATAAACCATGGAAGTGAGACTGTCATTATGCATAATGTACTTTGTAATATTCATGTTATATCAGTGCCGTGGTATATTTTCATATAACCAAATACCACACCGATGTTAGCATAGTGTTAATTAGCACCCATTTTCACATGAGCTAGTTAATTAATGTTAGCAATAGCACCCATTTTCACGTGAGCTAGTTAATTAACTTTAGCAATAGCACCCTTTTGCACGTGAGCTAGGCAATTGCTTACAATGAGGGAATCTTATTTGGACAAATTTGCCTACTTGAGCGGTAAGCCTAGGTTTACATGTACAGTTATGTAATCGATTTGATCATTGATTTTCTGTGTTTCTTTTAATGTATGCCTTGTTGTGTTTGGCTGGCTCTAAATGTGTATCGTTGATGCCGACGGTCATTCCCTAAGATACACATAGCGAGTCTACACAGCCTACACATAGTATATACAATAATGAAATGCCTATTGCTTATTTTATGCCATTCTATGTCTATGCCTTCATGCCTTTTTATGTCTATGCTTATTTTTCTTTGATGTATAGAGACACGTTAGTGTGTTACTGGAGGTCGAGATTCCTAAAATTAAACAATGCAGCAGCAGTCAACTTCATCACTGCCCCTTCTGCATATATAAGGCTGAACAATATATGGTCAACAACCACACCAAAGGTCAACAACCACATCAAAGGTCATGCTTCAGTGAGGCACAGAGGTACTATTTCTTTCTTTATTGAATATATTTGACATGCACGTTTTTTAATATTTGCCCTATTTTTTCAGTGACATCAGTGTATTTAATTACATTTGATAGCTTGTTACTTTACTGTTATTCCTCTCTTTCAGAGTTCACAATCATAAAGTGTGGCTTCAGTTGTAGAAATGTGACACTTTCGTTGTTGCTATTGCACGGCAACAATAATCAGCAGAGCACAGTTTCTGAAGCACCTGACATACCATCAGCATCCTAGGTTTTTTGGGATACCCATCCAATTGTGTGATTTTCTTTTTCAAAGGAAAACATGCAGCAAATTAGGCGATGGTGGTGCCTAGTTCCTCTTGCCGTAAGTCTTGAACATTATAAAAACGTTTCATTTGCATCCTTAAAATCACTTGCTTCACTATAGTCAGACTTACCTGAATATATTTTCATATTGAATGTATGTAATGTATGTCATTCACTCACTAAGGTCTGAAGAAGGGAGGTTGAAACATCGAAAAAGGCGGCGAAAACAAAACACACTACAGGTAGGAGGTGTCATATGATGAGTGGTATAGTCTTAAACCAATGTTTAAAGACTTAAACCCCCCCTCCAATATATTTCAGGATGATGTAGAAGACCCCCCCCCCCCCCCCAAGAAGTCACAGCATGTCACATCAGCATCCAGCTCTGCAGGATCAGGTACTGTATAGGCTACTAGCTAAAGTAAGGTGCATTCTTGTACACACATCCCTAGAGGTTCCCTTTCATTACTTAATGACCACAATCTGTTTTCTTTCTAGACGATACTGAAAACAAAATGCACGGCGAACTGGGAGCTGTGAACTGGGTATGTAGTCTACTGTGTGTAATGCTGAAGGCTTGATGCATGGCAAGATATAATAGTTGTGAGGACTTGTTGAGTAGTTATAGATATCACTGAAACCCCCTTTAGTAATAGTGTCTTTTGTTTGCATGGTGGTATTGTGAAAGTGGGGTGTAATTTGACTTGATCACCCAATGAGGCACTACTCTCAATATTTATTCTTCCTTTTTCTTCGAGGAAGCAGAAGTTCTTTTAAGGGACACCCTAGAGGCAGCAAGGTGGTGCGAACGCCAACCATTTAAAGGCACCGTGTCCCTCCCTAGTGTAATTGGGATGGACGGGGAAGACCGCATTACAACCCTTAAAGAACTACGGTTGTATGATGGCCTGGATGAAGAGAAATATTCTCCTCAAGGAACCATTCATGTTCTCGTTCCAGTTAGAGACATTATGAGATGTTCTATGTGGAGGCAGTTGACAACAAGAAAATTACTGTCTTTGCCTCTTTTGAGGAGCAGGAGCTTTTCTCTCTTCTTCTGCTCTTGTTCTGCTGGCTCCTGTCTCTAAGGAACAGGGAGGAGTTGAGTCACCGAGTGAACTTTTGTGGTCGGTTCCATGGTTCATCTGACGATCTGGAGAATCCACTTAGAAACAGAGGGAAGATGTGACAGAGTGACAGAAGTAAGTAACACAGGTTCACAGTGATTGATCAAATAGAAGAATGTTTGACCTTATGGAGAAGTAGAATCACATGAATGACATGGATAAATAGAACCACATAGATTAAAAAGATAATTCACATTTGTTAACTTACATTTCCTGTACATAAGCAGGTACGCACTCTGGGACCTACAGTAATGGAATAATAATGAGTTGCTTCAAGGCCTTCCTAATTTGACAATTACACTTCATTAAATAGACACAAGTTTGCAAATAAAGCGCACCCACATCTATATTTACCTAAAACTCTCAACTTGTTCAAATGGTTTTGAATTGAGCTGTAAGAGAGGAGCAGCAGTGTTCAACTATAACTAGGGATGGGATGCATGTTGAGGAAATAGCAGGGTGGTTTATACTAGATTTAAAAAGCGAAGTATCCCTTACCTGTGTGACGTAGCTGTCATCGAACACATACCAGTTGTGATCATCATAGGGCTTGATTCTAGCAGTGTAATGTCCACCTCTTAGACTTCCCACATGGTCCACAACTGCATAGAGTTCATAGTCACAGTTCTGTTCAGAGACATTGAGTAAAATCAAAAGGTCTGTCATGAAAAGAAAAATAACGCCACCATTTAAATTTACGAAGCTGTTTTCGGTAGGGACCGGTGAAGGACCAATGAGAATGAGAGAACACGTAACCCTCTGTTTTCCTTTTATTGTGCTACTGCCTGAATACATATACAAATGTGCCGCCTACATGAGAAAAATGTTACAAAAGAACCCGGTCTTATAAAGAAAGTATCTCTAAATACCTTTGTCCGTAACGTGTGAGGAACATCCACACAGCAGTCGTTTTTGACATATGACATCCTGTGGTAGTCAAACTCAAACCTCTTGAGGAGCAGAGTCAGAATCTCTGGGGGATGTTCAATTTTACATGCCTGGAGACACAAAACAAACACACTATCAGTCTATCAGTATAGCCATTACCTTCCATAGTCTAAAGCGTGTTATCTTTTTGAGAAGCTTTTGGTACCATTATGGATTAAGGATTTTGATATGATTGAATATTCTCAACATCACAACTCACAATGGTTGAATCGGTTTTCTCATTGCATTGGTCACAATACATCCCACTGACAGTTGAAGACTTGAAAAACTCCTTAAAACCTTCCCTCTGTAACACACACACACACACACCGTTTACAAACAATCCTTCCCTGCAAAATCAAAACCTTTGGAAATGACTAAAATACTTGAAGAATATTTTCCCTACCACACTGTAGGTTTTGTTAGAGTCTGATGGGTTTTCCATTGAGAGTGGCAGAGTCCAGAATGGACCAGTTTTATCACTGGTCACATGACCTTCTGAGCATCTCGTTGTGTGTCTCAAATGTCCTTTAAAGATCTAAATGCAAAAATATGCCATAAAATAATATATAAGTCTTGTCATGGCAAATATTGTATTTATAACATGTTCAGTTGCAGGTTTTTTCTAATAACATGTCGGTATAAATAATAAATAATACTGTACCTTCGACACATAAGGATTGACCATGCTTAAAATACTCTCAAAATATTCAGCAGCATCCCGTTGCTTGTATACTGATTGGTAAAAACAATAAGTCAAAAACACTCTTGTGGTAGGTCATAATGCAAAGGATATACTTTTTCATTTATATAAACTAATATCATTTATAAGTGTTTACTCATATATATTTTTTACTAATATTATTTATAATTTCATTCATTCAAATGTATGTATATATTTTAACCTTTTACTGCAGTGGGCTAAATCAGGGTCACACAGAGTGTTTCTTGGTAGTCTTAAACAAATCTACTTTGAAACAAAGGAATTCCCCTCACACACATGGTTATGAGCTTGAAAAAAGAATACACCTGTACCATGTCAGATATAGAATTCAAATGTATAAAATGTTTAGTTTGCATCCTAATATTATACTTTACATACATCACAGAAGACTGAAAAAAATATATACAGTGCATTTGGAAAGTATTTGAGACCCCTTGACTTTTTTCACATTTTGTTAAATTACAGCCTTATTCAAAAAAAAAATATGACAAAGCAAAAATAGGTTTTTAGACATTTTTGCAAATGTATTAAAGGTAACAAACTGAAATATCACATTTACATTAGTCCTCAGACTCTTTACTCAGTACTTTGTTGAAGAACATTTGGCAGCTATTACAGCCTTGAGTCTTCTTGGGTATGACGCTACAAGCTTGGCACACCTGTATTTGGGGAGTTTCTCCCATTTTTCTCTGCAGATTCTCTCAAGCTCTGTCAGGTTGGATGGGGAGCGCCGCTTCCCAGCTATTTTCAGATCTCTCCAGAAATGTTTGATCAGGTTCAAGTCCGGGCTCTGTCTGGGCCACTCAAGGACATTCAGACTTGTCCCGAAGCCACTCTTGTGTTGTCTAGGCTGTGTGCTTAGGGTTGTTGTCCTGTTGGAAGGTGAACCTTCGCCCCAGTCTGAGGTCCTGAGCGCTCTGGATCAGGTTTTCATCAAAGATCTCTCTGTACTTTGCTCCGTTCATCTTTCCCTCGATCCTGACTAGTCTCCCAGTCCCTGCCGCTGAAAAACATCCCCACAGCATAATGCTGCCACCAACATGCCTCACAGTAGGGATGGTGCCAGGTTTCCTCAAGACGTGACACTTGGCATTCAGGCCAAAGAGTTTAATCTTGGTTTCATCAGACCAGAGAATCTGGTTTCTTATGGTATGAGTCCTTAAGGTCCACAAGGTACCTTGTGGCAAATGTGCCTTTTACTGAGGAGATGGCTTCCGTCTGGCCACTCTACCATAAAGACCTGATTGGTGGAGTGCTGCAGAGATGGTTGTCCTTCTGAAAGGTTCTCCCATCTCCACAAAGGAACTCTGTCAGAGCTTTGTCAGAGTGACCATCAGGTTCTTGTTCACCTTCCTGACCAAGGCCCTTCTCCCCCGATTGCTCAGTTTGGCCGGGTGGCCAGCTCTAGGAAGAGTCTTGGTGGTTCCAAACCTCTTCCATTTAAGAATGATGGAGGCCACTGTGTTCTTGTTGAACTTTAATGCTGCAGAAACACAACGTCGCCAAGCCACACAGCTTCTTGACAAAATGCACGCTTAACCTGGAAACCAGCCGCACCAAAGTGTCAGAGGAAACACTGTACACCTGGCAACCATGTCAGCTTGCATGCGCCCGGGCCCGCCACAGGAGTGGGACAAGGATATCCCGGGCGGCCAAACCCTCCCCTAACCCGGACGATGCTGGGCCAATTGTTTGTCGCCTCATGGGTCTCCCGGTCGTGGATGGCTGCGACACAGCATGGTATCAAACCAGGAACTGTAGTAACGCGGCTTGCACTGCGATGCAGTGCCTTAGACCACTGCATCACTCGGGAGGTCACTGTATATATATTTGTCATAGAAACACCGGATTTTAGGCATTTTCTTTTTTAAATGTTCGATAATTATGAAATTATTAAAAATATGAATAACATTCCACCCATGAGGCCACTAGGTCATTTGACTGCAGGAATGGAATGTATTATACATTTTTGAATTTATAATGCTATTAGAGCACTTGTATATTTATCAAAGTTAGGTCAAATATATACTCATTCTCAGCAGAATATCAAAAGCAAACTCACCATTTTCAATGCCCAGTATCGATAAGATGTCCTTCGTGTGAGTTTCACTTGTCTTTAACGTCTTAAATAGGTTTTTCAGGTGAAAATCAGCAGTCTTCTGATCTTGACCACAGTGACTGTGGATATAGATGTGATATCTATAGCTTCTCTTATTGCTTATTATTCTAGTTTAATGTATTGATTTTAGATTGTAATCATTGTGTTAAGTGGGACTCAATCAGAAAATGTAAATAGCCAAACCTTTCCACAGCCTCTCTGAAGTCCTTAGTCATGAAGAGGACCTGCAGCACACTGTTCAAATAACACGTTGCTCCTTGATTAATTAAGCCATTGTAGTCTAAAATAAAGAAAGAATACTGAATTATTGTAGTACCATAACTGATCCACTTCAGTGTGTCAGCATGTAGACCTATAATGGCTCGATCTTGAGACAGAAACGTACTTATTGCTTACAAAATATGAGGTCAAGTTTCATTTTAAACTTCTTCACGATGCCTTTGTCACATCCTTTTTTCTTTGGATGATTTTCCTTGGAATTAATTTTTTCATGTCTGAATAATCAAAAAAATGTATGTTAACAGAGAAAACATTAAAGCCATAATCTGTTAGATTTAAATGTATATACCCCTTGATTTGGAAAAATACATTTAGGCCTACCTTATTGCAAACACATAATAGACTAATAATAAGAGTATTATTATAACAACACTATAACAATTATAACATTGTAACAATTCTATAACTACAACAATAACAATAATAACCACATTATGAATATAATTATGAGTATTATCAGGCTAAATAATTTATGAAATAACAATGAGAATGTCGTACCGTATCTGGGCTACTAGGCTACTTGGAGTTTTTATATTATTTACAATAATTGTTCAGGCCTTTTTCGATAACCCAGCCCGTCACCCGTAAAGACGCACCATTGTTTCATTTTAGTACATCCGTTTGCTCGGATTTTCGTTTTGAGGTTACTGCTGAAGCAACACTCATTTGTGGACAGCGATATGGAAAATGTCGTCTGTAATAAAATCTAATCGTAGACCTCGCATATGGATTCAAATTCCAAATATTTGAAGATTCGCCACAACAATATGCACGCATACATGAATAACCTACATGAATAGTAGCTTCAGCAGGGCTGAAATAAATCCTGGAAACAGACAGCAGGCGTCCTACCATACCTACTGTATATACCGGTATGATTTCATGACTTGATTACTCCGTTAGTTTCATGTACATTTTAGCACTGTAATAACACTCAAAAAAACCTGTAGCGTACCAACAACTTACCGATTTTTCAGCTTCGAGAAAGAGAAGTGCGACATATTTGTTTTTCAAAATTTCAGTTTCGATTTAGATTCACCTTACCTCACTTGAAATCTACAGTAATACGCAAATGTGGCCAGATGTGGCGTATTGTATACGGGCAACAGAAAAAATTCTAACAAATATTGAGAGTTGTTATTAATAATGTATATCCCCAAACAGATCCTATTAAATTAGTATTCCAATTCCTAATTAAATGATCCCCCTCTTTCTCACACACAGACATATATAATTTAATGAAGCACAACGTGTAGGTCAAATAAAATGTCTAAGGGAGATTATAGAGCATGTAGCGAATTGTCGATAAAAAAAGAATGAAAAATAAAACGATAGAAGAGTAGAGTAGACATTTCCAATCTTCCTTCTGGATCCCATAAAAGGAGAAGAGGCATGAGTATTCCAGCTGCTTGTCTTTATGGTGCTCATACTGTTCCCTAAATAAAAAGGTAACTTCACATATCAGCATTATAATCAAGTTCATTTGAATTGATTTCACATTCATTGTGCACGTTTCACTCTCATCAAATTATACTCAATACAAGTTTCTTTGTTCAGTGTGTAACCATTAAATTAGCCAACGGTCAATTCTCAGAGTGTGATGTGTGTGTTTGTGTGATAGTTTTAACTGCCTACCTGAGTTCTGGGGTACTGCACGTTTCACTCTCATCAAATTATACTCAATACAAGTTTCTTTGTTCAGTGTGTAACCATTAAATTAGCCAACGGTCAATTCTCAGAGTGTGATGTGTGTGTTTGTGTGATAGTTTTAACTGCCTACCTGAGTTCTGGGGTACTTTCTCAGTAGTTTTGAGTTTCAGCTGCAGCACTGTCAATAATGTTAATCTCTTTTTCTGTATTTCATTTTTTATTTATTTCAACTTTATTTAACCAGATAGGCCAGTTGAGAACAAGTTCTCATTTACAACTGCGACCTGGCCAAGATAAAGCAAAGCAGTGCAACAAAAACAACAACACAGAGTTACACATGGGATAAACAAACGTACGGTCAATAACACAATAGAAAAATCTGTATACAGTGTGTGCAAATGTAGTAAGAAGGTAAGGCAATAAATAGGCCAATCGTAGCGAAGTAATTACAATTTAGCAATTTACACTGGAGTGATATATGTGCAGATGAGGATGTGCAAGTAGAAATACAGGTGTGCAAAAGAGCTGAAAAACAAAAACAAATATGGGGATGAGGTTGTTAGTTGGTTGGATGGGCTATTTACAGATGGGCTGTGTACAACTGCAGCGATCGGTAAGCTGAAGCTTAAAGTTAGTGAGGGAGATATAAGTCTCCAACTTCAGGGATTTTTGCAATTCGTTCCAGTCATTGGCAGCAGAGAACTGGAAGGAAAGGCTGCTGGAGCGCGTGCTATGGGTGTGTGTTGCTATGGTGACCAGTGAGCTGAGATAAGGTGGAGCTTTACCTAGCAAAGACTTATAGATGACCTGGAGCCAGTGGGTTTGGCGACGAATACGTAGCGAGGACCAGCCAACGAGGGCATACAGGTTGCAGTGGTGGGTAGTATATAGGGCTTTGGTGACAAAACGGATGGCACTATGATAGACTGCATCCAATTTGCTGAGTAGAGTGTTGAAGGCTATTTTGTAAATGACATTGTCGAAGTCAAGGATCGGTAGGATAGTCAGTTTTACGAGGGTATGTTTGGCAGCATGAGTGAAGAAGGCTTTGTTTGCGAAATAGGAAGCCAGTTCTAGATTTAACTTTGGATTGGAGATGCTTAATGTGAGTCTGGAAGGAGAGTTTACAGTCTACCCAGATCAAGGTATTTATATCACAAAACTTTTCATAGAGTTGGTCCATACTGACTGTCTCTGTCATTTTGAGGGCAACCACCACCTGCTCCAGGTCAGTGAAGGAGAGCTCCTTAAAGAGGCCGATCGGTTTCAGTTTTACCATTACATTTTCTGGTGAGAAATCAAACCACTTGTCAATATGCAGAGCGTTGTTTCCATCAGCTTTTTTACGAGTTGGTCCAAAACACACCCCACGTTGTGGAAAAAGCACAGATAAATCTCAGCAGCTTCCCTTTTTTCTTCATACTCAAAAATACTCTTCAGTGCACCAGGACAGGTCTCCCCAAGGGACCTGAAGTATGAAGTAAGAGCTGGCCAGCTTGGCAGGAGACGATCGAAAGCTGGATGAAGAACGAGC
This sequence comes from Salvelinus fontinalis, assembly GCF_029448725.1. Lineage (NCBI taxonomy): Eukaryota > Metazoa > Chordata > Actinopteri > Salmoniformes > Salmonidae > Salvelinus > Salvelinus fontinalis. Next base: position 29,881,218 of record NC_074675.1, read on the forward strand.
CATCGTGTGCAAAAGTTACAGAATTTCACGCCACTCAATGTCAACAAAGGCAAAGAATGCACGCAGTTCCTCTCTTCAGCTGATTGCAGGCGTTATGAGCTATGAGCTGGGCGTTTATCTTTCAGAATGCGATTGTTGGCACTGCTCAATAACTGGTAAACGGAGTGGTGTTTTCCAAAGTTGACATTGGCTTTATCTGCTGCATAGGCTGTGATGTGTCTAATATCCAGTTCACGCTTTTTCCAGACAGTTCATCAGAGCTTGATGTATGCCATTTGCAGTTTCATCACTGTCTTCATAAAAGTCAAGTAACTTGCACTGCACTCCATCAGACAAATGGAAATATCTCACGCACACTGGAAACATTTTTATTTTCCCCTTGCTTGAGGCATCACTGGCAACTGAGAAATACACGGGCTCACCTTCGATCGGGGACAGATCATCCAAAATATCCCGCCCAGTCTTTGGTCCTAAAACATTAATTGTAATCATCTCAGCTTTCATTCTTCCCAAGTGCATCTTCTTCACAACATTTGAGTCATGAAACAAAGCAGCGTTGAGCTTAACAAGACAGTCGGTGCTGTTGTAGCTGAGTCCGTGTTTAACCGTATGGTACACATACGAGGCTTCACTTGCCACGATTTTGTCATTGTCCGCAGTAGACGTCACAAAGAATGCACCGATATTGCTAGCACCTATAGCTAGCGTGGCCTTCTTGTGTATTTCTGTGGATGCATGCTGAGTTAGGTCATTCTCCCCTCCTTGGCCAATTGAGAATTCCCGATGGCATAAAGTACAGAAAGCTTTCATCGAGTCACCACTGACAGGCTTAACCCACGTCTTTTTTGCTTCCCATTGTTTGTTGTAGCTACCCAGTCTTTTCTTTTTTGCAGGTTCATCCATACTTCCTTGATATGCCAAACCGACCGAACAACAACAGAAATTACTTTGCAGGAATTGGCCCGTTTACGCTATACTGTGATTGGATGAATATACGGGACAAACCAATTTAGCCCAATATAAGGGACATCTCGGCTAATACGGGACAGTTGGAAACCAAAGTTAGGGGATGGGTTAGCTAAAAGGATTAAGGTTAGGGTTATGAGAAGGGTTAGCTAACATGCTAAGTAGTTGCAAAGTAGCTAAACAGTAGCATGTAGTAGCAAGTTGTCTATGATGAGAATCAAACTCGCAACCTTTGAGTTGCTAGATGTTTGTGTTCATGCCTTAAGTAACCATCTGTCTTATGAAACCATACCAAACATAACATACTGCATCATTGTAACAGTCCTGACCTGTTTTATGTTGTTTTTATGTGTTTATGGTCAGGGCATGTGTTTTGGGTGGGCAGTCTATGTTATCTGTTTCTATGTTGGTTTTGTTTGCCTGGTATGGCTCTTGATTAGAGGCAGGTGGTTTGCGTTTGCCTCTAATTAAGAGTCATATTTAGGTAGGGCATTCTCACTGTTTGTTGGTGGGTGATTGTCTCCTGTGTCCGTATGTTATGTTCGTACCACATGGGACTGTAGCGTTTGTTTGTTTCGTTTCGTTTCGATGTCGTCCGTTTCCTGTACGTAAGTTTATGTTTAGTTATGTAAGTTTATGTTCAGGTTTCGTTCAACGTCGTTTTGTTATTTTGTAGTTGTGCAAGTGTTTGTTTCGTTTCGTGTTGCCATCTTTATCGTTGTTTAATAAAGATGGCTTATTTCCCAAAGCCTGCGTTTTGGTCTTCAGATCCCTCTCTCCTCACCTCATCCGAGGATGAGGAGAGCGTCACCCGTTACAATCATATTAATTTGAGTGTCCTGGATTTATGTCTAATATGTTACGTCTAGTCTATGAGACCAGATGTCAACCTGGTACTTTCGTTTTTACCTTAAGTAAGCATCTGTCTTATGTAACCATAACACATGTAACATATCATACTTATTTGAGTGTCCCGGATTTCAATTTACTATGTTACATCAAGTCTATGAGACCAGGTGTCAACAAGATAGGACTGAAAAATTGACATTCTGACATGTGGAGGGGACAGGTGAAGGGAGGGAATTCCAGAGCCTGGGTGTAGCTTTCGAGAACCCCCTGTCACCAAAGCAGAGGTTGGACTTCTTGTAAATACAAAGGGGACTTCTTGTAAATGCTAGGTGGAAAGAGAAACATTTACTGATGTTGAAAAACGAGGCCAAGGAGAATTCCAGGGAGAGCACACCTGCATGCCTGCCTCCCTTAGTCATATCTCACAGTCCACCCTGTGTGTTTGACACAGTAACTGAAAGACAGAGAGCAACAAAATGGAGGACGAGAAGAGCTATGACCCCGGAGACAGGATCCTCAAGTTCGTCAACAGACAGAATGATATTAGTAAGAATGATTTATGTCTCTCTTATGATTTAAAGTAAAACATGTATGAGACAATGGTTTAAAAAATGTATTAACTACATAGTCAACTGTTGTGGCCAGACATTAATATTTTTTACATGAAGCTCCTGATATTAAACAGTATTGAGAGAATCTCGAAAAATACCTCATGTAAAAGCATGAGGAACATATTGACTTGTCATGTTGATCATTTTCAATATGACATGAAAGGAAATTATCCATCTAAAATGGAATCTTTAGAATCATATTCTGTATATGGTTGGTCTCTGTGTTATAAATAATTTGGCTACATTCATTGAATCTGGAGGCCATTTATGTAGGGTTATTCTGTTTTGTCCCCATGCCATTTGTACATTGACAATGTACCACTTGTCCCAAGGATACTTATTTATCACTGTTTTCTGGATGATGACCCTGACATCTTGAAGGCTTGCAGTCCCCCAGAGTCACTGACTGGATGGTGTAAAAGCCTACTTGCCCTGGTAATTTTCATATCTTCCATCACTTTTCAGGATACCTATTTGTTGTTGTAGGCAATTTCCCTTAATTGATGAATCAATATAGGCCTACTATAAATGATTCAGTTAATAATTTTGGATTACTTTGCATGTCTCACCACTGAAATCTTCACAGGCTTTATTGTGTGTTCCAGGGGTCTTATCAGGAAGTGCGTAGGCTGGCTGCGCTGACTGCCAAGGAAAAACAGTATTTCGAGGAGATCATTGCAACCTTGGCTTCCCCCAAGTACTGTGAAACTAAATCTGTGAGTACTCTTTAATTGGACTGCATGCAGCTGTCACTGACGTGCGTTGACAATATTGCATTATTTTTTAAAGCGCTGCTTACAAGGTTTCAAAAACATGTATTTCCTTTTTTCCCCCACTTGCTCCCCCACTTGCTCCATCTTTTACGAAAAGTGCCCAGGCTGCAAGTCACTGTTACAGAGACAGAACCCATCCAGTTTAAGAGTCTATTGCACAGTATGCTCTGAAGACAAAGGCCAGACCTACCAGTTCTGCTGGCAATGTCAGAGGCAGTGGAAAAGTCCAGGCTGGGCTCTGACCGCTGTGGCAACACTGGCTGCTCCAACCAGGAGCTGCAGCTGCTGCCAAAATGTCCAACCGTCACTGACTGCCCGTCTATAAGTGCCTGTCCCACCTGTGACATACTATTGGAGCATGACAAGATCGGTTGTAAGAATTTAGTAAAACACTTGGGTGAACTGTTGGAATCATGGAAATATAATGATTATTCAAATTCTATAGTTAGAATATAATAGTGGGCACTTTGAATACAGTGTTTGACATACACAACAAATAAAAATGCCAGGGAGGAGTTATTGTGACAGGGTAGGAACCAAAGTGTTGTCAAATGTGCCCTATGGGCAGTGGTGGAAAAGTGCCCAAGATAACTTAATAGAAAATGACTCAAGTAAAAGTGAAAGTCACCCAGTAAAATACAACTTTAGTAAAAGTCTAAAAGTATTTTGTTTTAAATATACTTAAGTATCAAAAGTAAAAGTATAAATCCTTTCAAATTCCTTATATTAAGCAAACCAGACGCCACAATTTTCTTTTTTTTTTAAATGTTTAGATAGCCAGGGGCACACTCCAAGACTCAGACATCATTTATAAACAAAGCATTTGTGTTAGTGAGTCCGCCAGATCAGATGCAGTAGGGATGACCAGTGATTTTGTCTTTAAGTGCGTCAATTGGAAAATGTTCATGTCCTGCTAAGCATTAAAAATGTAACTAGTACTTTTGGGTGTCAGGGAAAATGTATGAAGTAGAAAGTACATTATTTTTCTTTGTTTAAAAAACATAAATAGTAAAGTACACCTACTACTTAGTTAAAATACTTTAAAGTTCTACTTAAGTACGTTAAACCACTGCCTAGGGGACCCTACAATCTTTGTCTACATTTAATGTTTCCTCTTAGCTACTTCCTGTCGCTAACATTCTTGCTTTGCGTATTTCTCTTTTATTTAGAATATACTGTTGCAAAAAAAACATGCAGATGTAGGTCTACACCATCGCTGCTATTTAAAAAAAAAAATCACTGGTATTATCAGGCTGTGTAGTTAGTTATGTTTGCTCTGACTCGGTACATTTATTAGCTAGCTAGTGATTAGCATTAACGGCTAACAACATTCAGGCCCAACTTACTAAGACAAACTAGCTGTTTGCAGATGTAAGAAACACAAACTAATAGTGTAATTATAGAACGCGAGTGGATTTATATTGAGAAGCAAAGTGAAAACAGCATTGTTGTCATCAACAGTGTTGCATTGGGGTGGCAGGTAGCCTAGTGGTTCGAGCGTTGGGCCAGTAACTGTAAAAGTTGCTAGATCAAATCCCAGAGCTGACAAGGTAAAAATCTGTCGTTCTGCCCCCGAACAAAGCGGTTAACCCACTGTTCCCAGGCCGTCATTGTAAATAAGATTTTTTTCTTAACTGACTTGCCTAGTTAAATGAAGGTAAACATTTTTTTTGGACCATACAGACTGAACGTAAGTATCTCGTGCTCAAGGAACAACAAATGCGCTCCTTGAGTGAAGGGCATGGCTTGGTCTGTGTGGAAAGTGGCATGGAGAGGAAGAGAGCAGAGAGCGATGACTCAAGTAGCAAAGTAAACTATAAAAATGTATGTTACACACGGCATATTAAATTTTAACAAACCAAACATTCAACTACCATTATAGAAGGTAAAGTAAAAACCTAAACCGGTCTGTGTATCATCACGGCTGCTCTCCTCTTATGGGATCCATAGCCAGTCTGTCATTTAGATTGTGCGGAGGGTGCCTGGGAGATGGAGGGAATGAAGAATGGGCAGAAGAGAGAATCTGGGGTGGCCTTTCTTTTTTTGTTCTCTATTGCTCCTCTATTGTTCCTCAAGCAAGGGGGAAGGCTGGTGACATCAGAGGACACTGTCAGACCAACTACTTATATGGCCTACTCCATGAAGTTTGCACTTGTGTCTAAAAAACATTGTTTTGCTCAAAACATGCGTTTTTACCTTTAAGTATATGTGCAGTACTATATTTACAAGTAGGATATTGTTTTCAACGCGAAAAGTTCCACATTTTTTGGAGTGCAACTGAAAAACAACAACAACAATGTATATTTAGTTTATTCTCTTCACCTGTCCCAACACAATTAGAGTTTGATTTTATGAACATTTTCCACTCAAACAACTAAATATGAATGTTTTTTTTAAGCTCTGGCTATAAACCTTTGGAGGTATAAGACTCCCAGTTTCCATCAGCAGTCATTCTAATCACATTGGGTCGAGTGCAACTACAAGACACTGGGGGCCTTAGTTTGTGTGTTTAGCCATTTTAGATCAGGGTGCCAAACAAATGGAATGTACTGTATGTATGGAATGTAGTACTAACTAACAGGAAGCTGGCTAAAGTTTGTCTTTCACGCTTATGGTAGACTTCTAAAAGACTTACCCATTAACAATGTGGAAATGAGGTATTGACAGTAATTTAAATTCATATTGTCTGGTTGTCGATGGAGAGACCAATGTCAGGGTAATAACACAACCTCTTGTCAAGACATGCAACTAGACATGCAACTATCCTGTCACCTGGATTAATGAATGAATGAGAAATCATGGCAGATCATGGCAGAATCTAATGGCAAAAATGGCTAAATGTGTATGGTCAAAGTACTGTCTCATCTCCAAACGCATCAAACTTACTTCAATGGTGCCTCCTACTGGGCAGTCCATCCATTTCTATTGAACATGCCATACTAATAAAGGCATTTTAATTAATTATATGAACAGTGCCTCTTTGCTTGACATTATGTGAAATTCAAAAGAAATCAGCCAAGACCTCAGAAAAACAATTGTCGACCTCCACAAGTCTGGTTCATCCTTGGGAGCAATTTCCAAATGCCTGAAGGTACCACATTCATCTGTACAAACAATAGTACACAAGTACAAACACCATGGGACCATGCAGCCTTCATACCGCTCAGGAAGGAGACGCGTTCTGTCTCCTAGAGATGAACGTACTTTGGTGCGAAAAGTGCAAATCAATCCCAGAACAACAGCAAAGAACCTTGTGAAGATGCTGGAGAAAACAGGTACAAAAGTATCTATATCCACAGTAAAACAAGTCCTGTATCGACATAACCTGAAAGCCCGCTCAGCAAGGAAGAAGCCACTGCTCCAAAACCGCCAGAAAAATGACAGACTAAGTTTTGCAACTACACATTGGGACAAAGATCATACTTTTTGGAGAAATGACCTCTGGTCTGATGAAACAAAAATAGAACTGTTTGACCATAATGACCATCGTTATGTTTGGAGGAAAAAGGGGGAGGCTTGCAAGCCGAAGAACACCATCCCAACCGTGAAGCACAGGGGTGCCAGCATCATGTTGTGGGGGAGCTTTGCTGCAGGGGGGACTGGTGCACTTCACAAAATAGATGGCATCATGAGGATGGAAATTATGTGGATATATTGAAGCAACATCTCAAGACATCAGTCAGGAAGTTAAAGCTTAGTTTCAAATGGGTCTTCCAAATGGACAATGACCCCAAGCATTTTTCCAAAGTTGTAGCAAAATGACTTAAGGACAACAAAGTCAAGGTATTGGAGTGGCCAGCACAAAGCCCTGACCTCAATCCTATAGAAAATGTGTGGGCAGAACTGAAAAAGCGTGTGCGAGCAAGGAGGCCTACAAACCTGACTCTGTTACACCAGCTCTGTCAGGAGGAAAGGGCCGCAATTTACCCAACTTATTGTGGGAAGCTTGTGGAAGGCTACCCGAAACGTTTGACCCAAGTTGAACAATTTAAAGGCAATGCTACCAAATACTAATTGAGTGTATGTGAACTTCTGACCCACTGGGAATGTGATAAAATAAATAAATAAAAGCTGAAATAAATAATTCTCTCTACTATTATTCTGACATTTCACATTCTTAAAATAAAGTGGTGATCCTAACTGACCTAAGACACGGAATTTTTACTCTGATTAAATGTCAGGAGTTGTGAAAAATGTAAATGTATTTGGCTAAGGTGTATGTAAACCTCCAACTTCAACTGTTATATGTGATGCACAATTCACATGTTTTGAGAGAGACAGATGTTTTAAATCCTTGTACCCAGACTTGGACCGCACACGTTCCCACTGAATAGCAGGCAGGGGAAGCAAAATAGGGATTGCTTTGAGATGTCAAACCACTCATTGTTGAATTTGCGATTTCCGACTTGTTGTTAAATGTTGGTCCAAAGACGCTTTATCTTTAATTTCTCTTCAAATGACAAGGATTTAAAAGGATGTGCCAGTCGATTGTCACCGTGATTCATAATGATGACTGCTTGTCAATCTTGCAAGCTGAGATTTTGAAAATATGATGTTGACATAATCATTCTAATCAAAGCTACGGTAGATAAAACATGATTTGACGTCCTTTTATCAGTGGCCAATGACCTTGAGCCTTCTTGGATGGGCAGTTCTAATGTAACTCTATGGCAGCACCCAGGGGGCTTGAATTTTCTGGCTCTCCCTGTAGATTTTGCAGTGACTTGTGTCCCCTTGAGTGACAGAACACTGAGCCAATCACGGCACAACTAGAGAACATTACCAACCCCTACACTTCGTATTGTCCGCTGGCTGCCCCACCACCACAGAGATCACTGAGCTAGGCAGAAACACCTGCATTTTGGAGCTGCCTTCCTCAAGAAAGAGAAAAAAAGACCATGTTTGTATGCGGCTTTATTAACTCAACGATTTTTTGTTTTCACATTGTTTGCAAACTGACATCTGACACGTATTAATGCCACCTGCCCTGAATAACAGGTCGCCACTGATTCACTCACAGACGCAAATAAAATGGTAAATATAATTTATGATATTAGAAAGATGATGGTATAGGCTGTATTCAATTAAATAAATAAATAAATATTGCATGCCTTTGTGACGTAGGAGTCATTGAACTCATACCAGTTATGATCTTCAAAGGACTTGATCTTAGCAGTGTAATGTCCACCTCTAAAACTTTCGAAATGGTCCACAATCGCATAGAGTTCATAGTCACATTTCTGTTCAGATAAATCAAAAGACATGCCATTAACTGAACTACAGATGAAAAATTAGACATCACTAAATATGTTATTTTTCTGATGGGCAATAAAGTGAAGGCGATATACAGTACGACATAATGATCTGTTTAATTTAGTATAGCTACATTGCGAAGCCCTAAATGTAGACTTGTATGAGAACAAAACCTGTTGAATAAAGGTTTTGTAAGTAGTCTACCTCTGTCTGTAGTGTGTGAGGCACATCCACGCAGCATTTTTGACATATGACATGCTGTAGTAGTCAAATTCAAACCACTTGGGGAGCAGAGTAAGAATTTCTGGGTGATATTCCATCTTGCATTCCTATAAATGACAGAGGGAGGCATTGTAATACAATACCTTCTACAGTGAAAAGCTTGATATCCATTTTTGAGAGGGTTTTGGTACAAATAATTAAAGCTGCACTAAGCACTGGTTGCTAAGAGTTGAATAGGTCGCCTAATTTCAGTTTGTGACAAAACACGCACGTGTAGTGTAGAGAAGCACTGTACCATCTAAACTGCTGTGAAATACTGTATCTTTTCCGTAACCAAAAATATTGTATTTCAGCTGTTTGAAGCTAGTGTACAAAACTGAAAGAAAAGACGCAAAAGCTCAACTTGAGAACGGGAAGCATATTACTAGTGCCCGGAACTACCGCTTCTTATATATGCTTTCAATGAGAATGACATATATATATATAATTCTCTTTCATTTGCTATACTAAATGAGAATTCTAAATATCACTACTCACAATGGTTGCATCTGATTTCGTTTCACATTCATCGCAGTACATTTGGTTTTCCCTGCTGACAGTTGAAGACTTGAAGAACTCCTTAAAGCCATCTTTCTGAAAACACAGAAACACAAAATGTTATCTTCCTCCAACATACTGATATATTTTCCTGAATTTGTTTTATTGTCATATTATATCAACGTATAATATTAACTACAATACCATGATCATGAAAACTGAGACAAATAGTAGAGTAAGCCTACACACATGCCAAATTACGACATAATACATTCCCACTGGACGATTATCCTAATATTGAATAACAATAATATAGGCTATGGTATTTTAAGTGTTGGTTAGCCTTGTCATGATCATATGAAACTTGCCATCATAAAACAATGTTTTTTGCTTTAGGTTAAGTTATATTTTTCCTACCACACTGTAGGTTTTGTAAGAGTCAGATGGATCTGCTATTGAGAGGGGCAGTGTCCAAAATGGACCAAATCCATCACTCATCACATGTTTTCCTGAACAGGTAGTGATGTGCCTCAATTGTCCTTTGAAGATCTGGAGACAAACTCTTGTCAGTCTTGTCATATCATAACTTATAAACATTGCATGGTTAGCTAACAGGTTTTGTCCAAAATGAGGTAAGTAATGCAGTAGCCTACCTTTGACACTTCAGGATTGACCATGCCTAAAATCTTCTCAAAATACTCAGCCGCATCACTTTGCTTGTATACTGGGGGAGCTAAAAAAACAATGAAGGGTCTTCTCCTACAAATAACCAGAAATAATATACCTCATGCTACATAACATCTCAAGCTGCACATCTAACAAAGTTGCTGAATTTTTAAATATATTATTTAGCAGCTATGATAGCTCAACTCACCATGATCAATGCCTAGTATTGATGAGATAAAGGCCATGGTGTTCTAAAAGGAATAGAGTTATCAATTAGTGGATAAATCATAAGATACAGATACAGCTGCATTGTGTTGTACTGTACAAACAGTACATCACATACCTGGTCCTGGAGTGGGAAGTATGCTTTTGAGCCTCGGTAGTGTCTTGTTGAAATGTTCAGCTCCATTGTTTACAGTAGTTTTCACAGTCCAAATAAACACCATAAAACACCCACTTATTGACCTGATGGAAATGTAAGATTTTTTATTTTTTTTAAATTGCTCTTAGGTTCTATGGAATTCACATAATCACGATTTCCAACACCAGAATGGTTCCACTTGCATTGATAGGCTAAATGCAATGGGATTATCAAATCAAATGCAATATTTCTATTTGTCAGTTGAGTTATCCAAAAGTGTTTCTAGTTTGTTTAGTCAATAGAGCAATACAAGAACATCGAATGTAGGCTAGACTATACATATTATTCAATCCAAACTTACCGATTTATTCGTGTATTCTTGTAGTCGAAGTACCTCTAAGGAAAATCAACGACGATGAACCGGCCAAACTGCCACTGTCATTTCTCCTAAAACTTCGGGTATTCCTGTCAGTATCACGAATATGAAATCCGTTTTTTAAATGTTCCTTTATAGCAAAGATGTCTTTATGAAGGCACACTCAGAAAATAATTTATCGTTGAATTGTTTTTAAGTCACATCAAACGAAACTCAAACCTTAAAGGGGCAATCTATTCGATTGGTACATACATTTTTGGACTTCATTCAAGATATATAGGCTTGGCTCTATGATTCTTGAATAATATAACTTTAAATGCATGAGTTTATCAGAAAATGTAATGTTTTAAACTTATATTGAATTATTATACTAAGGTTTCATAACATGCCCAGGCTGCCCACCTAGTGTTTCTAATCAAACCTAGAACCCCCGACACCTTTATGTTGCTGCGTTATTAATTCTCTGCATGGACGAAAATAAATAAATAGTCAGCCAAAATATTTAGATATGGAAACTGTAACTGTTATTTTTGCCAAATGTATGAGTCAGAGATAGTTCAGAATTAGGAGAACATTCATTTACTGTTTAATATTGTTGTTGTTGAAGTCTTCCATACAGTAAAGTCACAGATTTAAAAATGAATTGAGTTCTGGTAGCAGGTTCAGAGAATAAACTAAATGCTTTCTGGCCACATGCTGTTTTTCTTTTGCTAAAAAAAAGAGCCCATACATTTATCAACATCAGTTCCTTCGTGTGCTTTGGCAATGGGATTGGCAGTGAGATTAATATCACAAGACTACAGTATTAAAAAGACGTCAAAATGCAGGCAGAGATTCTCTTTTCTGTCCATTCGTCAATGTCTCCATCCCCCAGGCACCCTTATCATTAGCTGAATGACAGACCGGTTCTGGATCCCATATGAGGAGAGCACGGATGAGTCCTCCAGCTGCTTGTCTGTGAAGATCAGTCGCAGGGTCTCCAGATTGTCACCTAAAAAGGTCGATGTTTTAGTCAATACAGTTGACAACTAATAGAATTTCCTTAATCACTGCTCAACCATTACCCCGCAATTAAATAAAATACTTAATTTAGTTAATCATCGAATTACATTTAATGAAACTCTCATAATTATTGCTGATTAATGATTCCACTGTAAATTAATATCTCTCTAATATCTCTAAATTAATACCTGAGTTCCCCGGGAGTCTTTCAGAAATTATTTTTTTCAGTTGCAGTACTGTCATACTGTTCATTTGTTCTTCTGTATTGCTCACATCTATTATCATTTTCTCCCCTCTGAATCCAATCACTGTGACCTGGTAGACCTTTCCCATGGTTCTGGATATGTGCGTGAGCTGCTCAGGTGTCCGAGTTAATCTGTCAGTGGGTGTAACTGTTTGTCTATGTATGTGAGGGAATGAGGAAGGAAAAATGCTCCTCCTTCTCAGAAGCAATAACAATTTGTCTACCTTATAACATGACAAATAATAAACAGACCTAACTTTTGAGTACAGAAATTAAACTGAAGGTAGGTACTGTGACTTGGGATCTCAGGGGAATACCATCTTAAGGGAATACCATCACACTCAAATAAATGAACAATAAACACGTTTTACTCAATACATTTCGTGACTGACATGGTATTCGCTTGAGATCCCAAGTCGCTTTACCAGCGCCAGCTGATACAGGTTTATCTGCATTACAACGCTGCAATTTAAAATGTTATGAGAACAACCTCACGTGAATGCAGTAAACATAATTTCCCGTATATCACGTGTCTTCTTGAAACTTGAAAGCTTCTGATGTTGAATAACAAGTCCAAGGGATAAACAAGGGCTTAGAGTTACTCACAGCGGAACATTTTATCCCGCGAACGCGTTCACAGCACAGCATTCAAGGGAGAGCACACCTGCCTCCGGTGGTCATATCATCGTCCCACAGGTGAGTGTGAAGAAGTAGGATTACTGTACAAGACAGTGAAGATAGAGAGCAACACGATGACAACCCAACAGCAGGAGGAAGAAAAGCGATATGACCCCGGAGATACCACGCTCAAGTTCGTCAACCGACAGGACGATTTAGATGGTAAACAATCATTTTAATCAATAAACCAACATTAGCCTGATTAAAAAAACGAAAAAACATTTGGTATTCATTATTACTTAGCCCCAACTAGTCAATGTCCTCTTCGTTCCTGGAGGAACATAGTCAGTGGTGTAAAGTACTTAGGTAAAAATACTTTAAAGTACTACTTAAGTAGTTTGTGGTATCTGTACTTTACTTGACTATATTTTTTACATATTTTACTTTTACTCCACTACATTCCTAAAGATAATGTAATTTTTACTCCATACGTTTTCCCTGGCACCCAGAAGTAGCTACTCGTTACATTTTGAATGCTTAGCAGGACAGGAAAATGGTCCAATTCACGCTCTTATGAAGAGAACATCCCTGGTCATCCCTACTGCCTCTGATCTGGAGGACTCACTAAACACAAATGCTTCGTTTGTAAATTTTGTCTGAGTGTTGGAGTGTGCCACAAGAAAATCGTGCCATTTGGTTTGCTTAATATTAGGAATTTTAAATTATTTATACTTTAACGTTTGATACTTACGTATATTTGAGCAATTACATTTACTTTTGATACTTAAGTATATTTAAAACCAAATACTTTTTGACTTTTACTCAAGTTGTATTTTACTGAGTGACTTTCACTTTTAATTGAGTCATTTTCTATTAAGGTATCTTTACTTTTACCTAAGTATGACAATTGGGTACTTTTTCTACCACTGAACAAGTTTTCCACAGTTTATTATTACATTTCCTCGTTTTGTTCTCAGCCCTAGATGATGACACTGAGACTCTGAAGGCAGAGATGTCTTGTGGTCATGCGGTAACCCCGGAGTCGCTGACCGGATGGTGTTGCAGCCTACTGGACCAGGTAGGCCTACTCGCTATTCCTTAAAGGGGCAATCTGCATTTGAAATAATAACAAAGCAGGCACCCTGCACTGTTTTGGTAACAAGCTGAGGGTTTGGGCTAGAGAAATGTAACCTCTCTCAAATTCATAAACAGAGCTATGGATGCAAGGACTGACCATGATATCAGAATTATAGTTTTAACCATGTTCTGAGGCTGTACAGTGTTTATTTACATTTACTTTGTTTACAAACATAGTAAAACAAGCTTATATTTGGGGTTTTGATGGGGTATGACCAATGATGTGTATAAACCCTGGATGACTGACAGGGGGCACTGTATTGAAGCCAGCATGCAGCCAACTTGGTTCTGCGCCTCAATTGTAAAAAAGGTATAGGAAACCGTAGAAATGCATTTATTATTGTGTATATTTGTTTTTGACACGTTTATTTTATGACAGACACCATAATGCATACTTTTAAATTATATTCTGTGAGCTAAAAAAATAAAAAATAAATGTTTTTACTTAAAAAGTATATATTTTTGGTACTAATGTTACTGTCCCCACTAAAACAAAATGTTGTCCTTGAAACATTTAATTGAAATACTGTAGGATTCCATTCATTCCTATGGAGGACTGCTCCTACTTGGGAGTGGCAATATGCCCAACCGGTGGCTTCAAAGCCTCTCAATGGCCCACACAAAGCATCACATCAAATCAAATCAAATCTGATTAGTCACATCCGCCGAATACAACAGGTGTAGGTAGACCTTGCAGTGAAATGCGTACTTACGAGCCCCTAACCAACAATGCAGTTAAATGTTTTTTAAATATTTTTTATTAATAAAATACGGATAAGAATAAGAAATAAAAGTAACAAGTTATTAAAGAGCAGCAGTAAAATAACAATAGCAAGACTATATACAGGGGGGTACCGGTACAGAGTCAATGTGCGGGGGCACCGGTTAGTTGAGGTAATATGTACATATGGGTATAGTTATTAAAGTGACTATACATAGATGATAACAACAGAGTAGCAGCGGGGTAAAAGAGGGGGAGGGGGGGCCAATGCAAATAGTCTGGGTTGCAATTTGATTAGGTGTTCAGGAGTCTTATGACTTGGGGTTAGAAGCTGTTTAGAAGCCTCTTGGACCTAGACTTGGCGCTCCGGTACTGCTTGCTGTGCGGTAGCAGAGAGAACAGTCTATGACTAGGGTGGCTGGAGTCTTTGAAAATGTTTAGGGCCTTCCTCTGACACCGTCTGGTATAGAGGTCCTGGATGGCAGGGAGCTTGGCCCCAGTGATGTACTGGGCCGTTCGCACTACGCTCTGAAGTGCCTTGCGGTCGGAGACCGAGCAGTTGCCATACTAGGCAGTGATGCAACCAGTCAGGATGATGTCGATGGTGCAGCTGTAGAACCTTTTGAGGATCTGAGGACTCATGCCAAATCTTCTCATTCTCCTGAGGGCTAATAGGTTTTGTCATGCCATCTTCACGACTGTCTTGGTGTGCCTGGACCATGTTAGTTGGTTGGTGATGTGGACACCAAGGAACTTGAAGCTCTCAACATGCTCCACTGCAGCTCCATCGATGAGAATTGGGGCGTGCTTGGTCCTCTTTTTCCTGTAGTCCACAATCATCTCCTTTGTCTTGATCACGTTGAGGGAGAGGTTGTTGTCCTGGCACCACACGGCCAGGTCTCTGACCTCCTCCCTATAGGCTGTCTCATCGTTGTCGGTGATCAGGCCTACCACTATTGTGTCATCGGCAAACTTAATCATGATGTTGGAGTCGTGCCTGGCCGTGCAGTCATGAGTGAACAGGGAGTACAGGAGGGGCCTGAGCAGAGACCCCTGAGGGGGCCCTGTGTTGAGTATCAGCATGGCGGATGTGTTGTTAACTACCCTCACCACCTGGGGGCGGCCTGTCAGGAAGTCCAGGATGCTGAGCTGAGGTCAATGAATAGCATTCTCACATAGGTGTTCCTTTTGTCCAGCTGGGAAAGGGCCGTGTGGAGTGCAATAGAGATTGCATCATCTGTGGATCTGTTGGGACGGTATGCAAATTGGACTGGGTCTAGGGTTTCTGGGATAATGGTTTTAATGTGAGCCATGACCAGCCTTTCAATGCACTTCATGGCTACAGACTTGAGTTCTACGGATTTACGCAGGTTACCTTCGCATTCTTGGGCACAGGGACTAAGGGTGGTCTGCTCGAAACATGTTGGTATTACAGACTCGGACAGGAGAGGTTGAAAATGTCAGTGTTACAGTTCTTGACACAAACTGGTATGCCTGGCAGCTACTACCAATACTCCGTTCAAAGGCACTTTTGTCTTGGCACACATACACAATCTCAAGGCTTAAAAATCCTTCTTTAACCTGTCACCTCCCCTTCATCTACACTGATTAAAGAGAATTTAATAAGTGACATCAATAAGGGATCATAGCTTTCACCTGGATTCACCTGGTCAGTCTATGAGTATGGTTACATGCACACAATAATGTGATTATTGTGGATAGTCAGATTAATATATAGTTAGATCACAATGTTTACATGCTTTGCAGGAAGAACGATTTCCCTAATAATCCTGTTTGCATAGACACATCTTAAATCAAGCTGCCTGATGGCACTGATAAACGCAGAAAATCAGCAATCAAATAAATGTTCTACCACAACGACCATGTTATTTTTGGGAAGAATATTTGACTCTGAGTTCGGACATATAAAGTTCGTATGTGAAAAATACTTCTAAGACACACATACATTGTTGTTCTGAATTCGCTTTACTCACACTAAAGTGGGAGGCTTTCTCGGCTGGCACTACCACATGCGTAGATCAAAGACACCGCAGGAATGCCAATTAAGGTGTATACGTGTCCTAATCATTCGAAAGCTTTTGGTTTTACTAATTTATTGCCACTGGGGCCCGCCGGTGTAACTGCTAAACTGCTTGCTAACTGTACACTGTACTACATGATTGCAGCATGTTTACTAACGCGTTAGTTCTAGTAGCTATGGTGACTTGACGTTAGCTAATATGGTGACAACAATGTAGGTTGTGTGTAGTGGTTAGCGGTTATGATATGAAGGTTTAGCTTGGAAAGTTTGCTAGCCTGGTCACAGACAGCTGATGTGTTGTGCACTGAAGATTACAAGCGAAGGGAAAAGGTGAGAGGAGGAGAGTGCGTAGGTGTGAGAAGGAATTATACAACAAGCAAAAGGATCATGCTGTTTGTATGTGGTTGCTATGAAAGTGAACTGTGTTTGCGTGTGATCAGGGATGTATTCATTCCGCCGATTCTGTTGAAAAACATTTCTTTAGCGGAAGCAAAAGGAACAAAAACAGGGATAAACATACCTGAATTTGTCCAATATAATCTCTAATTTGCAACTGTTGGACTAATGATTCCACCCTAGATCAGCTAGATGCAGGCAAACAGAAGCCTGGAGGCTGTTCTAGGCGTGAAGGTATTTCAAGTGTCTAGGGATAGCCTAATGTTGGCCTAATGGCCTTCAGTTGAGAAAGTCAAAATAATAATGCACATCAATAAGAACAATGAACTGTAACCTATGCAGACATTTCATTAATTGACATATTTGGCAATTAATCAATTCATTGGCACAATATCGTCCACTTCATCTTTTAAAAAAGAAGTAAGGCACTAGGAAAGTTGATATGTGTAGGCTATGTGCATAGCACTTTGTTTTAAGCATCAATTTGTTCCCATGTTCTTACCCCAACTGTGTGCAGCACCTGTTAAACTCTGTAATATCCCTCAAAACACAGGGATGACTGACATGACAGATTCAGACTAAAATTACGAACGTGGTAATTTGTGCTCGTGCACAGCTGCTCGGCAACTGGCCTGTCCAACGACGACGCAACTTCGGCAGCTGCAACGGGTCCTGATCGACCCAAATTGCTTTCCTGTGATTGTCCTCGAGGCCGATGTCGTCCCTCTGCTGGTGCATCGCGTTGGGGGGGTTAACTGTCACGGATCCCTCCGGTACTGTTGCTCATTCCGTGCACTAGTTTCAGAGGTCTACGTCACCGGCCTCGAAGCACTGAATCATTACTCACACCTGGTTCCCATTTCCTCATTGATTTGTATTTGTATAAATGTGCCCTTTCTTTTACCATTGGGCTGTCCATTATTGTTCCAATGTCCGTTGTGCCTGTGAGTACGTGTGCCTTGTTGTTTTGGAAGTTGTATCATTGTGTGCTTGTGTTTTCGTGTCTAGTCCTGTGTTATTATTTAGTGGTACTCCTCGCTCTTTTGTTTGGGTTTCTACCCTGTGTTTTGTTTTAGTTTGTTTGGTCTTCGTCCCCGTGCCTTTACATGTGTCACGCCCTGGCCTTATTATTCTTTGTTTTCTTTATTATTTTAGTTAGGTCAGGGTGTGACATGGGTAATGTTTATGTTTTGTTGGTTTTGGGTGTTTATTTGGTAAAGGGGTTATGGGGTGTAGTAGATGGTTTTGTGTTGAGTGTATATGTCTAGTGTTGTCTATGTTGGTTAGTTATCTAGGAGAGTCTATGGTTACCTGAATGAGTTCCCAATTAGAGACAGCTGATTTCGGTTGTCTCTGATTGGGAGCCTTATTTAGGGTAGCCATAGGCTCTCATTGGTTGTGGGTAATTGTCTATGTCAAAACGTTTGTAGCCTGTATGTATGTGCACAACGTTTGTAGCTTCACGGTCGTTTTGTTGTTTTGTTAGTTTGTAAAGTGTTTTGTGTCGTGTTCATCTTCGTGTTGTTTAATAAAGAAGATGGCTTATTTTCCAACTGCTGCTTTTTGGTCCGTCAATCCGCCACACGATCGTGACAGAATTACCCACCATAGGACCAAGCGGCATGGAAGGCGGCAACAGGACCTACCTACACAGAATCTCTGGAGTTGGGAGGAGGAATTGGAAAGAGATGGACCTTGGGATCAACCTGGAGAATATCGCCTCCCTCGTGAAGAGCTGGAGGCAGCGAAAGCCGAGAGGAGGCGATATGAGGAGGCAGCACGGAGACAAGGCTGGAAACCCGTGAGTACACCCCAAAAATTTCTTGGGGGGGGCCTTAAAGGGAGTGTGGCGAAGTCAGGTAGGAAACCTGCGCCTACTCCCTGTACTTACCGTGGAGAGCGGGAGTACGGGCAGACACCGTGTTACGCAGTAGAGCGCACGGTGTCTCCTGTACGCGTGCATAGCCCGGTTCGGTACATTTCAGCTCCACGTATCGGCCGGGCTAGACTGAGCGTTGAGCCGTATGTCATGAAGCCGGCCCAACGCATCTGGTCACCAGTGCGTCTCCTCGGGCCGGCGTACATGGCACCAGCCTTACGCATGGTGTCCCCGGTTCGCCTACATAGGCCGGTGCGGGTTATTCCACCTCCCCGCACTGGTCAGGCGACGGGGAGCATAGAACCAGGTAAGGTTGGGCAGGCTCGGCGTTCAAGGGAGCCAGTACGCCTGCACGGTCCGGTATTTCCGGCGCCACTTCCCCGCCCCAATCCAGTACCACCAGTGCCTCCTCCACGCACTAGCTATATGGTGCGTGTCTCCAGCCCTTTACCACCAGTGTCTAAACCACGCACCAAGCCTCCTGTGTGTCCCCAGAGTCCTGTGCGTCCTGTTGCTGCTCCCCGCACTAGCCCTGAGATGCGTGTCTCCAGCCCGGTGCCACCAGTCCCGGCACCACGCACCAGGCCTACAGTGCGCCTCAGCCGGCAGGAGTCTGCCGTCTGCACAGCGTTGACTGAACTGCTCGTCTCCCCAGCGCCATCTGAGCCATCCGTCTCCCCAGCGCCATCTGAGCCATCCGTCTGCAATGAGCCTGCAAAGCCGCCCGTCTGCCATGAGCCTGCAAAGCCGCCCGTCTGCCATGAGCCCACTGAGCCGTCCGCCAGACAGGAGCCGCTAGAGCCGCCAGCCAGACAGGAGCCGCTAGAGCCGTCCGTCAGACAGGATCTGCCAGAGCCGCCAACCAGACAGGATCTGCCAGAGCCGCCAACCAGACAGGAGCAGCCAGATCAGTCAGCCAGCCATGAGCAGCCAGATCCGTCAGCTAGCCATGAGCAGCCAGATCCGTCAGCTAGCCATGAGCAGCCAGATCCGTCAGCTAGCCATGAGCAGCCAGATCCGTCAGCTAGCCATGAGCAGCCAGATCCGTCAGCTAGCCATGAGCAGCCAGATCCGTCAGCTAGCCATGAGCAGCCAGATCCGTCAGCTAGCCATGAGCAGCCAGATCCGTCAGCTAGCCATGAGCAGCCAGATCCGTCAGCTAGCCATGAGCAGCCAGATCCGTCAGCTAGCCATGAGCAGCCAGATCCGTCAGCTAGCCATGAGCAGCCAGATCCGTCAGCCAGCCATGAGCAGCCAGATCCGTCAGCCAGCCATGAGCAGCCAGATCCGTCAGCCAGCCATGAGCAGCCAGATCAGTTAGCCAGCCATGAGCAGCCAGATCCGTTAGCCAGTCATGAGCAGCCAGATCTGTCAGCCAGCCATGGGCCGTCCCTCAGTCCGGAGCTGCAGTCCCTCAGTCCGGAGCTGCAGTCCCTCAGTCCGGAGCTGCCATTCCTCAGTCCGGAGCTGCCCCTTACCCTGGAGCTGCCCCTTACCCTGGTGCTGCCCCTTACCCTGGTGCTGCCCCTTACCCTGGTGCTGCCCCTTACCCTGGTGCTGCCCCTTACCCTGGTACTGCCCCTGACCCTGGTACTGCCCCTGACCCTGGTACTGCCCCTTACCCTGGTACTGGTCCTTAGTCCGGAGCTGTCCCTTAGTCCGGAACTTCCCCTTAATGCAATGGGGTTAATGTGGAGGGGGGTCGTTTGGAGGAAGCCTAGGAGGTGGTTAGGTACTGTGGTGACGTGGGGACTACGACCAGAGCCGGAGCCGCCACCGTGGAGGGGAGCCCACCCAGACCCTCCCCTAGACTATGTATGGTGCGCCCGGAGTTCGCGCCTCAAGGGGGGGGTTATGTCACGCCCTGGCCTTATTATTCTTTGTTTTCTTTATTATTTTAGTTAGGTTAGGGTGTGACATGGGTAATGTTTATGTTTTGTTGGTTTTGGGTGTTTATTTGGTAAAGGGGTTATGGGGTGTAGTAGATGGTTTTGTGTTGAGTGTATATGTCTAGTGTTGTCTATGTTGGTTAGTTATCTAGGAGAGTCTATGGTTACCTGAATGAGTTCCCAATTAGAGACAGCTGATTTCGGTTGTCTCTGATTGGGAGCCTTATTTAGGGTAGCCATAGGCTCTCATTGGTTGTGGGTAATTGTCTATGTCAAAACGTTTGTAGCCTGTATGTATGTGCACAACGTTTGTAGCTTCACGGTCGTTTTGTTGTTTTGTTAGTTTGTAAAGTGTTTTGTGTCGTGTTCATCTTCGTGTTGTTTAATAAAGAAGATGGCTTATTTTCCAACTGCTGCTTTTTGGTCCGTCAATCCGCCACACGATCGTGACAACATGGCACGTTGTAATTTGGGAAGAAATAAAAATTCATTATTACGCATTCCTGCGCCTGTCTCCCGATCCTTTATACCAACGTGACAATAGGGCCTATCATTTAACATAAATTAATATTAAATAGGTTGACATAGATCCAAACTAATCATATTAATCTCTACAAATGATATTTTAATATGAATTACATCATGCATTTTAAATATATTGCACTATTTTGATATCCAATGTCCATCCATTGTCCTTAACTTTTCTTCTTTGTCCTCCCAGAGTCAGTTCCAATTTGTGTGCCCTGCACTTGAGGATGGCTCCTTTGTGAGGTGTGGTGCTAAGTGGTCTTACCAGGAGGTACGTAGGCTGGCTGCTCTGACCACTGAGGAGATGGAGCACTTTGAGAAGACCATGGCAGCTTTGACTGCTGCCACATACTATGAATTCAAACCAGTGAGTGCATGTCTCATTGTTTCAAATTCTTTGCAAGTTTGTTTTTACTACTATAAAAGATTATTTTTTAATAATTTATTTAACCTATATTTTATCAGGGAGTCATACTGAGACCAAGGTCTCTTATACAGATGAGCCCTGAATTACATAAATTACAGAAAATACACAACTATAAATACAAAATGCAAGCAGAAAGAAACAAACACATTCATCAGTAATAAGGTCCTCAATCAGCTTTCTGAATTAACCTAGAGCAGGCCTGGGCAATTCTTTTCCATGGAGGGCCACATTAGAATATATTTTGGCCATTGCGGGCCAGAATCATATTACAGGATTATACATCATGTGTATGACTGTTGACAGATATACAATGGGGAGAACAAGTATTTGATACACTGCTGATTTTGCAGGTTTTCCTACTTACAAAGCATGTAGAGGTCTGTAATTTTTTATCATAGGTACACTTCAACTGTGAGTCGGAATCTAAAACAAAAATCCAGAAAATCACATTGTATGATCTTTAAGTAATTAATTTGCATTTTACTGCATGACATAAGTATTTGATCACCTACCAACCTGTAAGAATTCCGGCTCTCTCAGACCTGTTAGTTTTTCTTTAAGAAGCCCTCCTGTTCTCCACTCATTACCTGTATTAACTGAACCTGTTTGAACTCGTTACCTGTATAAAAGACACCTGTCCACACACTCAATCAAACAGACTACAACCTCTCCACAATGGCCAAGACCAGAGAGCTGTGTAAGGACATCAGGGATAAAATTGTAGACCTGCACAAGGCTGGGATGGGCTACAGGACAATAGGCAAGCAGCTTGTTGAGAAGGCAACAACTGTTGGTGCAATTATTAGAAAATGGAAGAAGTTCAAGATAACGGTCAATCACCCTCGGTCTGGGGCTCCATGCAAGATCTCACCTCGTGGGGCATCAATGATCATGAGGAAGGTGAGGGATCAGCCCAGAACTACACAGCAGGACCTGGTCAATGACCTGAAGAGAGCTGGGACCACAGTCTCAAAGAAAACCAATAGTAACACACTACGCCGTCATGGATTAAAATCCTGCAGCGCACGCAAGGTCCCCCTGCTCAAGCCAGCGCATGTCCAGGCCCGTCTGAAGTTTGCCAATGACCATCTGGATGATCCAGAGGAGGAATGGGAGAAGGTCATGTGGTCTGATGAGACAAAAATAGAGCTTTTTGGTCTAAACTCCAGACCTCTACATGCTTTGTAAGTAGGAAAACCTGCAAAATCGGCAGTGTATCAAATACTTGTTCTCCCCACTGTATCTACTGTAAATCACATCCAGATATGCTACTTATTTTACATTTTTAACATGCACAGAAATAAACCACATCCATGTTCTCCTTTTGGTAGGTATTTTCATTATTAAACATGCAATGAACTTCACGGAGGGAAAAGTACACGGACAGAACTCTTGTTAATGGGTATGCACAAAAACACAGAGAGAAAGCTCAACATTACATTTAAACTACTCAATCAGTGTGAGGAGTGACATCTCTGATGGGCATTGACTAGAGAAGTGAAGTCAGGTATAGTTTCTGACCTTGCTATGCACAGGATAGGTGAGAGTCAGTAAGAGATGATATGTGCCTTGACTTGTTATATTTATATCACTGAAAATGTCTGTTCACATACATAGGTTGACCCAAACAGTACAAACATGACTCCTAATCTTTGAAACGTTTTATTCATCGAGAGATGCATAAAACCTCGTCAGTGACATTGTTTTGAATAGTTCTCCAATCACTGCATCAGACTGAAGATTGATAAGCTCTAGTTGCAGGTCAATGGGAGTGTTATCCACATTGAAGGTGAAAGGAGAGGAAACCAACAGCATGTCATTTTCCAACACTTTGAAATCCTCAAAACGACAAGAAAACGCACCGTTCAAAGCACGCAGCAGTGATGTATACTTCTCCCGCTTGTCATCTGATAAGGAACAACAGACTAGTAGTGTCGGAAGGTCTGTGAGATTGTTGGCTTCTACTTGGCGGGTCAGGAGGAGTAATTTTCCCTTGAAGGCGTTGACAAGGCAGTACATCTGATGTGCAAAAAGGCCCTTCCCTTGTAATTTGGAATTCAGTTCATTCATGAGGGTCATGATGTCCACGGTAAAGGCAAAATCAGCCAAACATTCTTTATCTTGCAGTTGAGGGAAATCCACATATTTTCCTTTCATTTTCCAAAACTCAGCCATCTCTGACTTCAGGTCCCACACCTTTTTAAGCACCTTCCCCAAACTGAGCCATCTCACGTTTGTGTGGTAGGAGAGATCTGCATGACCTGACTCTGTCTCTTCCAACAGTGAGACAAACAACCTGTGGTTAAAAAAAATTTCTCTAATGAAGTTTACCACTTTAGTGACTGTATCCACAACATGGCTCATTTTCGGAACACATTTACAGAGCACCTCCTGATGAATAATGCAATGCAGGAAAATCATTTTCTGATCTGGGTTCAGCTCAGCTACTTGATCTTGTATCCTTTTCAAAAAGCCAATGTTTTTTCCTGTCAAGTTTGGGCACCCATCAGTGGTCACACTGGATAACTTTTAAAAACTCAGTCCCAGCTTTGCCACACACTTATTAACCTCCTCCAATAAATATTTCCCTGTGTTTGTGCTCTTCATTGACTGCACTGAAGCAAGCTCCTCTGCCATTTCAAAGTGTGGGGTTATGCCTCTTAAGAATATCAACAAATGCGCCGTGTCACGTGCATCACTGCTCTCATCCAAGGCCAAGGAGAAGTAGGTGAAATCCTTCACCTCGTCTTTCAACTGTTGCTCCATATTCTCTGCGATGTCCTCAACACGCCGTGTCACAGTTCGTCTTGACAGGGAAACATTTTTCAAACAGCTCTTTCTCGTCGAGTCAATTAAACATTATTTAATGAATTCGCCCACAGCGAATGGCTTGATATGTTTAGCAATTTTGTGGGACAGTACATAGCTAGCTCTCACAATTCCGTTGTTTTCTGAATGCAGTTTTGTGAAAAGTCCTTGCTGCTTTTGCAACTGAGAAAGCAACTATTTCAATGCACTTGCATTCTTCTCAGAAGACATATTCTTGTATTTCTCTGCATGCTTCATCTGGAAGTGTCGGGACAAGTTGTAGTCTTTCAAGACAGCGATGCTCTCTTTGCACACTTAGCACACAGCTTTCCCTGATACCTAAATAAATAAATATTTCGCTGTCCACTCTTGCTGGAACACCCTACATTCATTGTCTACCTTCCTTTTCTTTGAAATCTTTGAGAAACACATTTTTGCACAATTTCTAGCTAGCTACTATTTGTAACTGTGACTGTCTGTCCTCGTGCAGTTGTTATTTATACGTGCCTTCAAAATAAATGTCCCACAAGCGGTGGAAGTTAAATCATTACACAAAGGCAGGGTAGCCTAGTGGTTAGAGTGTTGGACTAGTAACCGGATGGTTGCAAGTTCAAATCCCCGAGCTGACAAGGTACAAATCTGTCGTTCTGCCCCTGAACAGGCAGTTAACCCACTGTTCCTAGGCCGTCATTGAAAATAAGAATTTGTTCTTAACTGACTTGCCTAGTTAAATAAAGGTTAAAAAAAAAAAGAAAAAAAAAGTGAGTATTCATTGGGCTTTTAATTTGAAAAACAAATACATTTTTCCAAACTTTACTATTGCAAACTCTTTATGTGATCTGAGCGTGATTCCACGGGCGGTATTGAAACAGGTCGCGGGCCGCATACGGCCCCCAGGCCGGCCTTTGTCCAAGCCTGCCCTGGAGGCACCAAAACATAAAATGTAAGAACATTTAGAAAATTGTTCCACTAATATGGTGCAAGAAAACAACTAAAGGCTGATTGACCTAACTCAGTTGAGACCAAAGGAATTTACAGCATTAACCATCCCTGAGACCGGGTGTGGTAACTGTATGTCTAAAGTTTAGTAAAGATGTTCGGTACATTGCGACTTTTTGTAAATCAACGTGACATCAGAGGGCCAACAAATTTTCTGGTAATGAATGCAGTGATGAGTACTAAAATTGTTGCCCGTAATAAAGCGCAGTGCGCTGTGATAAACTGCATCTAACGGCTTTAATGAAGTGTCAGTAATAATAAGGCATACTATACATACAACTACAGAGCTATGAACAGGTGGGTGGGGACAGATCACCTCTTAACTACAGTACATAGCTTTGGTCAGAGATTCTTTACTGTGTTACCCAAAACGAGTAATTACACATGTTTTATTCAGTTATATCATTATGAATCTCTGCATGCAGACAATAATAGGGATTTACTAATCTCCCCCTCTTGCCCTACCCTCTTTTATAACAGTGCCCTGTCTGCGAAACCTTCCTAGAGAGAAAGGACCTCACCAACCTCAGTGTCCTCTGCACAGTGTGCACTGCAGACAAAGGTCAGAGGTATGAGTTCTGCTGGCAGTGTCTGAAGCAGTGGAAAGGTCCCGCGCCACGCTCTGACCGCTGTGACAACGATGGCTGTGTCAACCACAACCTGGAAGTCCTGAAGAACTGCAAAACCACGTCTCTCCCTCAGGTGGCAGGTGTCACCGACTGCCCCTCCATTCGCGCCTGTCCCACCTGTGGCCAACAGGTGGAACACGACAAGACTGGTTGTAAGAATATTCTCTGTCCAAGGTGCAATAAAGAGTTCTGCTTTGTGTGCCTTAAGCTCACACCTGTGTGCTTGCAGACCAGCTCATATTTCACAGCCTGCTCTGCTGGAGTGGCTCCTCGGCAGACCTCTATACCCACCTGGAATAGAAACTGAAAAATAAGATGCCTCTTATTCACTGCATACTGTAAACTCTGCTTACATTGTCTCCAACAGAACACGTAGGTAGAAATGTTGCTCCACATAAACATTTCTTCTCCATATATTTCTTATCCATATATTGAGTTTGTGTGCAGTGCTTCATGTGAAGCATAATGTTTTCTTTTACCATCTTATATTAAAATCTTAGATATTATACAAAGCAAGTTTCATCGTGTGTAGACTCAGTCCTTTATGTTAATTATGATTTCTATACCATCTTATCATTATTATCATGTTGCTTATGTGCATCATCATGTAATCTAATAAACTACTGACAAAAGTAACAAACTTCATCTGTTTGTTATTGATGTTTTTGTACTCCATAACAACAATGGAAATCAAACTGACGTCTTCATTTCAGGACACAGATTTATGAGATCAGAATAATAAAAGAAATTGCTTATACCAGTAGCAAACATCCACCCAATAATACAGTATTTTACTGGTAAAACAAAACGCTTCAAATCAAAAGTCCCTTTTATACTGAGCCTGTGCAGATCTTAACTGATATCTTATCAAACAGTCCATTATATGTAAAAGGGCTAGGCTAACACATAATGCATGAAAGATGCGCTTTTAAGCATCATTAACACATTGCTTTCAATATACAGTAAATCTAAGAGGTATAGAAGTGGAGAAATGCTTTGTTTTAAAACAGTGACAGTAATAACTGTGTTCATTATGTGCCACTAAACAATCCTTGACAATGCAACAAAAATGCAACAACATTAATAAAATATTAGAATACAAACAAATTCAAGGACATTGTAATATCAAAGGGTAAATTCATGGACATAAATGTGCATGGACGAATATTTAAAAGATGTATACTCTTCTGAGACAAATATCAAGAACAGTCTGACAGTGAGATCTGTAGGCTATACACTGGATAGGTTATCAGACATGCAGGGACAGACAGTGTAGTGCAGGGGTACTCAACTACTAATTGAGAAGGTCCAGTGACACAAATTTCCTAGGAGGCAAAGGTCCGGATGGATATCATCCTTTATCTGCGCTGTGGTACAGCCTAGTAACAAACATAGTCGTCTACGACTTAGGAACCATGTTATACTAAATTTCCGTGACGCAACATCTACCCATCTGAAGATCTGTTTTGCTTCTCCTGACAACTTTCTCACATTTGTGACCAAGAAGGGGTTCTGGATGAGCAGCAGCAGTTCTCTTCCAACAATGAAGTCATCAAAGCGTGCCTTGAAGTTATCCGCAATTGGCCCAGCGTTGTTCGGTTTAGGGGAGGGTTTGGCCTGCAGGGATGTTCTTGTCCCATCACGCTCTAGCGACTCCTGTGGCAGACCGGGCGCAATGCACGCTGAGACGGTTGGCAGGTGTACGATGTTTTAAAAAGACAACTTAACGTCTATACTGATACACCATACTAGGTACGTAAATACACTTCAATCATTAGAATATTTTTGTACACTCTAGAAAACAACATATACTTAGTTTTACACATATTCAATAATAATTTAAGGTCAATACATTTTTTCTGCAAAATAATGAAAGCATACTGTTGTTCAGATAGAGCATGATCAGCGGGGCGGGCGATAGAGTCCACAACTGTATTGTCTGCATACAGGTACAGGTAAAACTTCACTATTATTATATTTATATATTTCTGACAAAACAATATTATTAATGTATACAATATAGTTGTTTATTAGACATTTTAACATATAACACAATATCTAGGTACTAAAAAAATGTATATGCAACAAATGAACAACAATTTAGACCCCCCTTGGGTTATGATGTACAGTTGAAGTCGGAAGTTGACATACACTTAGGTTGGAGTTATTAAAACTTGTTTTTCAACAACTCCACAAATTTCTTAATAACAAACTATTGTTTGGGCAAGTCGGTTAGGACATCTACTTTGTGCATGACACAAGTACATTTTTGAAACAATTGTTTACAGACAGATTATTTCACTTATAATTCATTGTAGCACAATTCCAGTGGGTCAGAAGTTTACATACACTAAGTTGACTGTGCCTTTTAAACAGCTTGTAAAACTCCAGAAAATGATGTCATGGTTTTAGAAGCTTCTGATAGGCTAATTGACATCATTTGAGTCAACTGGAGGTGTACCTGTGGATGTATTTCAAGGCCTACCTTCAAACTCAGTGCCTCTTTGCTTGACATCATGGGAAAATCAAAAGAAATCAGACAAGACCTCAGAAAAGACCTTGTAGACCTCCACAAGTCTGGTTCATCCTTGGAAGAAATTTCAAAACACCTGAAGGTACCACGTTCATCTGTACAAACAATAGTACGCAAGTATAAACACCATGGGACCACGCAGCCGTCATATCGCTCAGGAAGGAGAAGCGTTCTGTCTCCTAGCGATGAACCTACTTTGGTGTGAACAGTGCAAATCAATCCCAGAACAACAGCAAAGGACCTTGTGAAGATGCTGGAGGAAACAGGTACAAAAGTATCTATATCCACAGTAAAACAAGTCCTATATAGACATAACCTGAAAGGCCGCTCAGCAAGGAAGAAGCCACTGCTCCAAAACCGCCATAAAAATGTCAGACTACGGTTTGCAACTGCACATGGGGACAAAGATTGTACTTTTTGGAGAAATGTCCTTTGGTCTGATGAAACTAAAATAGAACTGTTTGGCCATAATGACCACAAGTACCTCTCCCCAAAGGTGCGGACTCCGGCCGCATGACTCTAAAGGGGAGGGTACCAGGTGGGCATCCCTTCACGGCGGTGGCTCTGGTGTGGGACGTAGATCCCCCTCTGCCCGCAGATCCCTCCGCTTTGGTGGCGGCCCTGGTGCATGGACCTTCACTGGAGGAACCGGGACGCAGATCATTGCCGGAGGAACCAGACCACTGATCATCGCCGGAGGCTCCGGACTGGGGAACGTCGCCGGAGGCTCCGGACTGGGGACCGTCGCCGGAGGCTCCGGACTGGGGACCGGCTCCGGACTGGGGACCGTCGCTGGAGCCTCCGGAGTGTGGCCCGTCGTTGGAGGTTCCGGACTGGGAACCGTCGCCGGAAGCTCCGGACTGGGAACCGTCGCCGGAAGCTCCGGACTGGGAACCGTCGCCGGAAGCTCCGGACTGGGTACCGTCGCCGGAAGCTCCGGACTGGGTACCGTCGCCGGAAGCTCCGGACTGGGTACCGTCGCCGGAAGCTCCGGACTGGGTACCGTCGACGGAAGCTCCGAACTGGGTACCGTCGCCGGAAGCTCCGGACTGGGTACCGTCGCCGGAAGCTCCGGACTGGGTACTGTCGCCGGAAGCTCCGGACTGGGAACTGTCGCCGGAAGCTCTGGCCTGTGGAGGGGCACTGGAGGCCTGATGCGTGGGACCGGTGCAGGTGGCACCGGGCTGAAGACACGCACCTCAGGGCGAGTGCGGGGAGGAGGCACAGGACATACTGGACTGTGAAGGCGCATTGGAGGCCTGATGCGTGGGACCGGTACAGGTGGCACCCGGGCTAAAGACACGCACCTCAGGGCAAGTGCGAGGAGGAGGCACAGGACGTACTGGACTGTGGAGGCGCACTGGAGGTCTGGAGCGTAGTGCTGGCACAACCCATCCTGGCTGGATGTTTATTTTCGCCCTGCAAATGCGGGGCGCTGGCACAGGACGCACTGGGCTGTTCAGACGCACCGGAGACACAGTGCGCAGAGCCGGCGCAGGATATCCTGGTCCAAGAAGGCGTACTGGAGGCCAGGAGCGCTGAGCCGGCACCATCCGTCCTGGCTGGATGCCCACTCTAGCCCGGCCAATGCGGGGAGCTGCAATAGAGCGCAATAGAGAGGGTTAAATAGGGAACATGACAGGGGAATTGAAACCAGGTGTGTGTAATACAGACAAAACAAAACTGAAACATGGATCGGTGGTGACTAGAAAGCCGGTGACGTCGACCGCCGAACACCACCCGAATAAGGAGAAGGGCCGACTTCGGTGGAAGTCGTGACACACGAGCCGGGTTGTAACAAAAACTCACACTCATTGTTATGTTTAATAAATGTATCGTATTGTGTGTGTGTGGCAGGCTTACAAAGATGGCAAAAAACAACATTTGAGAGTGCGCTGACCCTGGTGCTGGAGGGGGTACGCAGCTGGAGGTTGAATGTTTGAAGGGGTACGGGACCAAAAAAAAGATTGGGAACCACTGATCTCGAGCCATAATCATTATGCTTATTCTAAGTAAAATACAACTTCTAACTCGATTGATAGCCTGAAATGGCTTCTTGGTAGCGTGTTATGAGGTCGGAAGAATAGGAACCTATCTGGGCTAGCTAAAGCCAACTTAATAAAATTGCTAGGTGGCTCTGTGCCCCTGTGCCCCCTATGGGCATGACGCCTCTGTAAGGGCTCTATTAAATCTTTATCGCTGAAGCATTACAGATTGCGCTTCAGAAATGTATAGGTAATTTCCGACTGAGCCGACATATGCAGCGTTTACCATGCGGGAACATTGGCCACATGTCAAAACAGTGACAAAACTGCTACCTTCAATATCACAGGAGAGAGATTAAAGTAGATGTCACACGTCAAGATTTGATGGATGACCCTATGTGAGCCTATGTGACCGCTATGTGAACCTAAGGGGCTGCCTGTCAGGACATTCTGATGGTTAGGTGGGGGTCTTTGGGTAAGGGTCCAGTTGTCAGGTCAACCGGTAATGATTTATGACCCCAGCCTGATTTATGACCCTATGTAATGATTTATGACCCTATGTCCTGTTGTAGCAGGCATGCCCATATTTGGGCTTCCGGTCAGGACATCCTGGCCTGGGGTGGGGGTCTTTGGGGTAAGTGTCAAGCTGTCAATGTCGTAAATCAGAAAAAGATCATGATTTATGACCCTATGTAGTGATTGATGCCCCAATGGTTTGTAGAAAGGGGGGCATGCCCATATTTGGGCTTCCGGTCAGGACATCCTGATCCTGCGCTTTTTTGGGGTAAGTAAGTGA
Organism: Salvelinus fontinalis; assembly: GCF_029448725.1. NCBI lineage: Eukaryota > Metazoa > Chordata > Actinopteri > Salmoniformes > Salmonidae > Salvelinus > Salvelinus fontinalis. The sequence goes on from NC_074675.1 coordinate 29,912,464, forward strand.
CCAGGTGTCAAACTGTTCCTGGATGTCTAGTGTTGGGGGTTGTTAATGAACATTTCAAAGAGGCTGGCTTTGCAGAAGCCTTATAAAGCCCCAGAACAATGTATGTTTAAGATTGTACAAGATAAACCCCCTGAATATTAAACAAAAATGACACATATGTCAATTTATGGTATGTTATGCTCGGCTTGTCATGAACCCAGTGAACAAAGCATTGAGGAAGTTCTGTGTGAAGCTCCAGAATGTTTTAAAGGATTTTTGGGTACGAGTGAGGGCCATATGTCTTACATATTCCAGCCGGAGGATTCTACGGTAAAGATCTTCAACGCCAGTGGCCCCAAACCCGTTTATCAGGCAAAACCTGGGAGTTTTTCTCCTGCTCTGGGCATGAGAGAATGGCTAAACATCAGGCTGGCTCTTTGTAAAATTGAACAGGTCCTGAGTGGCACAGCTGTGCCAGGCTATGCGTTGGAAGAACAGGTCTTCGGACGCAGTGATCTCAAGGCTCTAAGAATTGCTTCAATGGACTATAACCCTGACAACAAAGTGACAATTTTAGCCTGTGAAGTTTATGATGCGGGTAATGCTACAAAGTCTGTCAATTCTCCAGTAGCATCCAGAGCATGCAAAGATGTCAACTTTTTTATTCCTGTGTTTAGTTTTAAATGGGTGGATTATCCAATTTTCATAACACTTATGAATAAGCTGGACATTCTCTTCAAAAATCGCGAACAGTTAAGGCGCTGGCCTCGGCTTTTCTTGAGACATAGCCAGGACCAAAAGGCCCGACGTAGGATGTACCCCTGGAGTGAAAACTTACCAAGTGTTGATGAGCCTGGCAAGAGATCCCGGCATTTTGATGACCAACTGGACACTGACAATGGGGGGTGGTTGCATCAGATCCCTGGATCTGTAAGAAAGGCTTCGTAAAATACCTTAAGAATGTAACGCTATAAAATGTATGTACTAAATATTTTGAATGAAATAAAATGGTTTTAAAAGCAGAATCTCACCACGTTATGAACTCTCGCGTTTGTTCACTCTCAGCGCAGTCTGTCCCTGAGAAAAAAACCTTGCGCAATGTGCGCGCGTATGTGCGTGCGTATGATGTAGTGGCTGTGTGTGTGTGTGTGTGTGTGTGTGTTTCAAAAACAGAAAAAGGGGGCGAGGTGTTTGTTAAAAAAATACCCTTGCATCTGCGCTCAAGGCTCTCTATGCATCGGGGTCGTTTGAAACCAAGGTTTACACTATCTGGCAAAACAGATGCCTAAAAGTCATTCAGCCCAGCGCTGTCGAGACCTCCCCACCCCAGCATCTAGATGCTAGCCCCCGGAGATTTTAGAATATCAAAAAAGATACCTAATGTTTAGACACCACCCAATACCCTATGTTTGAACCAAATGGCTGGTGTTTGAACCACATGCCTTAGGCTTCAAAGATAACTTTGATGCGGTTTTAGCGCGAAAAAATACGAAAAAATACGACACCACTCGAGTCATACGGCTACAAAAGCTAAGCAAAACAGGTCCCCCTGTTAGCTTCGTTTTAGCGCATTTACCCTACAGCATTCCCCCAGGAATAGTTATTTTTTATTAAAAAAGATCATCTGGGAAAAACCTCCTGATGGATATTTCTCAAGGTTAGTTCTGGAAATAAATATTTACATATGCTATATATTAGATTTGTTTGTTCTTGGGAATTGTTTGAAAACGTTGTATGTTATAGAAATATTAAACAGGCCTTAGGGCCCGGATTCTTAACGTATAAAATGTCAATATTAGCTAAAATGATTAGAGCTTTAATATTATCTAATGTTTTTTTAGATTCTCAAACCTTCACTCAGATTCTCCGAGATATAACTGAACTCGAACCGGCCGTAGGGTCTCCGGAACAAATTGCTTACATCCCAACGCCGACCCTGAATTGTAGTAAGTAAGATTCAAGAATTCCGTAAGAATATTTATACCTTAAAAACAAAAAGTGTCGGCATCTTATATTAAAAGTTATTTTATGTGTTTACAGCGGAAATACATCCTAGAACGGGTGCCATAGGGAGTCTACACGGTTTCTGTGAAGGATATGCCTACGAGACAATTTTGCCCTACTCCCAGGATGTATTTACACACAAGCCGCAAACAGAGACTTTAACCGGCCTGTCAACTCCCCTGACCCAGGACCGTTGGACGCCCCCTATTAAACACCAACGGACAATCAGGGCCCAGATCCACAGGTCCGCTTCACCCGAACAATACTACTGGGAGGGTATTCACGAGACAGCGTTACAAGGACAAGGTATGAATCAATTATCATTTATATATATATTTTATTTTTATACCTGAATATGTTTAAACATGGACTAATGCTGTTGTTTTTTTTTTTTACTTTCAGGCTCACAAGCTACAGACCAGGCAGATGCGGTAATTAGGGTTGCCCAAAGACATGTTCCCGAGTTCTCAGAGCTTCTTCAGAACAGCCCTCTTCAAAAAAGCCGAGGTATTTAATTAATGTATTGTTAATATATAGGCTTATATCTGAAATGTATTTTACATTTTTATCAAACATATTTTAGGGTTAATAACCTATTTTTCTGTATGTATTATTTTTAATGCAGACTCCTCGTCGGCTTATAAAGACATCCTAGAAGCTACACATCTAGATCCCGAGGAGGCGCCAAAGACCCCAGTCACCAGAACAGCGAAGCCTGATGATTTCAAAGTTTTAAATGACATTTCTGAGGTAGACGATTTGATGTTCTGTGAAGTGGCCAACCTTATTGAAGCGGCCAATTCTGTTGGGGCAACAGCCTCTTGTGAAATAGACCAAGCCGTGCTTTTCAAGGCTTTTACACAGGGTTTAAAATCACGAAAGGCTTTACTTCAACGTCGTATGGGTATTCTATTCGAACATCAATACAATCAGGATGTGTCATTCTGGCGTAGAGAGCTTCCCCGCATGTTAAACAACAGTAGGGTTAAAACAAGCAAATACTTCCGTTAAAAAACACATATGTAAAAAAAACACAAGCACACACATCCTTAAGTAGAGAAATGGCGCCCCCTATAGACCTAAGCGAGACAATTGAAACCCTCTTAGCGGAAATCCCTACAGAGCTCCAAGATATAATTAACCATATGAATGATTCTGGGCTAATTGACATACGGGGTATAGATGAAAACCTATTATCCCAGATTCCCTCCGAACTCATTGAAATTATTACACGTATGAATGAGTCAGGGTCTGCCGATGAAAACAGGTTATCACAGATACCCGAATCAATCATATCTTTAATTACCCAGATGAACGAGAGCCCTAGGTTTAATTCTGCACCCCCTACACCTCTAAGCCAGCCTTTAACACCCATGTTCGAAGAGGAAACCCAATACGATGTTTTTGAACAGCTGAACAAATGTCTATCAAATCTGGATCGGGAAGTTCTTGATCACAATGTACAGAACGAGAGCCCTAGGTTTAATTCTGCACCACCTACACCTCTAAGCCAGCCTTTAACACCCATGTCTGAAGAGTCTGAAACCCAATACGATGTTTTTGAACAGTTGGACAATTGTCTAGCAAATCAGGATGGGGATGGTCTTGATCGCAGTGAACATGTTTTGTATCGAAATAAATTCCACAATATTGAGGTTCGACAGTTTTTCAATTTCGCATGGGGGGGTCAGATTCGGGAATATGCTGTGTTTTACGTAATGCTTATGGACACTTTGAATGAACTGGTAGATAGAGTTAGAGCTTATAGCCAACCAAGGGATACCTTACAGTTGGAAATTTTTGGAGACAGTCTGCAGAGCCGTGTGTCGCTTATTTTAAATAGGGGTGAAGCAGATCTTGAACAATTTGTTAACCTGCTAGAACGCCTTGTTCAGTCAAATTTAAACGTGCTAGCAGATAGGACCCTCGAACTTGTAGTACAATTAGTCCGGCCACCACAAGGGGGCGGCGGGCAGAGACGTAAACTCGATAGCCTGATGCAGTCCGAAATCATAAGCAATAAAAAGGCCTACCTCATAATCGTTCACAATCATGGTAATAAGCTATGCTTTGCCATAGGTTTGGCCCACTTACTCAGCCCAGGATGTACAGAGCGCGAAGCGTTACAGAAAGCTCAAGAGCTACAAAAGGCTGTGGGTTTAGGTATACAGGAGGCTGTGGCTTTCTCCGACATAGGCAAATTTGAAAACTTTCTGAATATCAAGATTGTGGTTTTGTACCACAGTAGAGCTAATGACGCGCTCTTGAAGTTCCAAAATATACAAGAGCCACACCCTAAGACTATGTACTTTTATGTGCAAAATGAGCATTACTATGCCGTAACTAACATCACAGCATTTTTAGGCGCCCCATATGTCTGTCCAGCCTGTCATACCGGCTACACCCGCAAGGGGGGGCACTCGTGCCGTTATAACTGTTCAGTATGTCTGGATAAACATTGCCCTATGCAACCGCTAAACTTGACACCCTGTGAGGATTGTCACCGCACATGTCGTTCAGCCTACTGTTACGAAAAACACAAAAACTGAAACATGGCACCCCAAGGCCTGTAAATCTGTAAGCATTTGTGACATTAACAAGAAATGTCCAAAATGTCATTGCAATTACAACCTTAAAATAGACAGCCCTAAACCCCATGTTTGTGGAATCATACATTGCCCAATCTGTAAAGGGCCCTTGAAAAGCAGAGACGCAGAAGTTGTTCAAGAAGTAACACATGAGTGTTACATTCAGCCCTTGGCTGAAGATGAACATACAGAGAAATATGTTTTTTATGATTTTGAGACAAATCAGCAATCAGGGGTTCACTTGCCTATTTTTGTATCTACCATGACTTTCACCGGTGAAAAGTGGTCGGCCGAGGGGCCCGATTGCGCCCGACTCTTTCTAAAACATTTTAGAAAGGCCCAGTACAGAAACTTCACGTTTATAGCTCACAATGCGCGAGCCTATGACTCCTATCTGCTTCTGAACCCTTTGATACAGCAAGGCGTGGCACCCAGTGTCATTGCTCAAGGGAGTAAAATCTTATGTTTTGTTGACCACGCCTTCAAACAGAGATACATTGACAGCTTAAGCTTCTTACCCATGAGATTGGCTCAAATGCCAGAGGCCTTGGGTTTTGAAAACTCGGTCAAAGGCTATTTCCCCCACTTCTTCACATCTGAGGAGAATCTACATTATATAGGAGCTTATCCAGCCCCCGAAATGTACGGTTGTGATCAAATGTCTACCAAAGAGCGTGAGAAATTCATGACGTGGTACGAGACAGTAAGACATGGAACTTTTGATTTTCATAAAGAGATGGAATCATACTGCGACAATGACGTGGTTATACTACGTGAAGGATGCCTCAGATTCAGAGAAGAGGTAATCAAAGATGCAGGCATTGACCCCTGGAGCTGTACAACTATTGCATCCGCGTGCATGAAAACCTATCGTACACACTATCTAACTCCAGCATCTATAGCTATCCCATCGCCAGACAACTACCGACGACAATTCAAGGCCTACTCTAGTGGCTCCATTCAATGGTTGGAGTACCTAGCCCAGGATAAAAATGTTTTTATCCAACATGCTTTGAATCGGGGGGAGAAGGCTTTTGGGCCTTACCATGTAGATGGATACACACAGATTGACGGTGTTGAGACAGTGTATGAGTACAACGGTTGTTTCTTCCACGGTTGTAAATTATGCTTTGTCCCCCAGGCCATGTGTGTCCTAACCCAAAAGACTTTTGGGGAAATGTACCAAGAGTTTCAAGACAAACTGAATTCTTTAAAGGCTACATACGGGTTAAAAGTTGTGGTTTTGTGGGAACACGAATGGACAGCCCTGAAAAAGGCGGATCCTCATGTTCAGGCCTTCCTTACCCAATATGACCCTCCAGAGCCCCTGGAACCGAGACAGGCCTTGTTTGGAGGCAGGACCAATGCTTTGACATTGCGTTATGTAGCTCAACCCGACGAGACAATAGGCTATGTAGATTTTACATCCCTATATCCTCATGTAATGAGTTCCTCATGCTATCCTATAGGGCATCCTGAAATTATTCACAGCGACTTTGACGAACCCCAAAATTATTTTGGTTTAATCAAAGCGACTGTCTACCCTCCTAGGGGTCTGTTTATACCGGTGCTGCCTTACAAGGGGTCTAAAGGAAAACTTTTCTTTCCCCTTTGTCGCACATGCTGTGAAAACAACAACCAGGAAAACCCATGTGATCACTCAGATCAAGAAAGAGCCCTGACAGGTGTCTGGGTCACCGTTGAATTCTCTAAGGCTTTGGAGAAGGGGTATCGTGTGGCCAAAATCTTTGAAGTGTGGAACTTTTCCAGGAAATCAGACACACTTTTTAAAGAGTACATCAAGACCTTCTTGAGATGCAAGCAGATGGCTTCAGGCTATCCAGCATCGGTCACAGATCAAGAAAGTAAAGAGAAGTACATTCAAGACTACCATGACAGAGAAGGCATACTTCTTGACCCTGACAGAATACAGGTCAACAAAACCAAAAGAAATGTTTCGAAATTGTACTTGAACTCCCTTTGGGGGAAGTTAGCGCAGAGAAGCAATATGCTAACAACTTCGATCATTAAAGATCCGGAAGAATTTTTGGAATTTGTTTTTTCGGACCAATACGAAATTTCACATTTTTCATTCTTGAGTCAAGACATTGCCTTGGTGCAATGGCGGCGCAACCCAAAGTGGGTTCTACCCCCAGGTAATGTAAATGTGTTTCTTGCAGCATTTACCACAGCCTATGCCCGACTTGAACTGTACACCCTCATGGAACAGCTTCAGCGGCGGGTTCTTTACCACGACACAGACTCTGTGGTCTATGTAAGCAAGCCGGGGGATTGGAACCCCCCACTTAGCAACTATCTTGGGGGTTTAACTAGTGAACTCGCCGAGGGTGACCATATCACAGAATGGTCCTCATGTGGGCCCAAAAGCTATGCTTTTACGACTAAAGACAATCACGTGGTGTTGAAAGTCAAAGGCGTGAGTCAAAACCACGAAAATGCCCCGCGTGTAAACTTGGAATCAATCACGCGCCTGGTCGACGGGTTCGTAAATGACAAGAATAGTGACTTGGAGATTTTGACCTCCTACAACAAAATAGTGAGGGATAAAAAGGGGTTCCATCTAAGAAACGCCCCACTCACTAAAAGATTCAGGGTAGTCTATGAGAAGAGACGGCTATTGTCTGACGGTACCACATTGCCCTTTGGCTACTGACTTAGGCTACAAGCCCCAGTGTGTCTTAAAGCTTAAGATATAATGACGGCTGTCGAGGATTTTGACCCCCGTTTAAAACTACCCTTTTCGGCCTTAATTGCAGGCCCATCAAACAGTGGTAAAACTTTTTTTGTAAAAAGTATTTTAGAGAATTCTGAACATGTGTTATCTCAAAAGCCTGACAATATTGTATGGTGTTATTCCTGTTACCAACCTCTGTATGATGAATTATTGAAGACAATAAAAATCAAGTTTGTTGAAGGAATACCCGATTCTCTGTCTGATGATCAACTTCTCCCCCCACATATACACAATCTGCTTGTTTTGGACGATATGCTATTTGCTGGTAGCGAACATCCAGAAATTGCAAGAGCTTTTACCCAATATACTCATCATAGAAACCTGTCCGTGCTTTACTTGGTCCAGAATGTGTTTCACCAAGGTAAAAATAGCCGTACCATTAGCTTGAATGCCAACTACATGGTATTGTTTAAAAATCCTAGAGACAAACTGCAAATTAGCACTCTAGCTCAGCAGATGTACCCTGGAAGGAAATCATACTTTATGGAGAGCTATGAGGACGCTACCAAAGAGCCATTTTCTTATTTAATCGTGGATTTAAAAGCAAATACTCCAGAACACCTTAGGTTACGTACAGGTCTGTTTCCGTGGGAGCGGCCTGCTGCATACCTTCCTAAAAAGTAAACGCTATGTCTCTGCGTTTAAAAAGAAACCTGCCCCTCTTGACAAGGCTAGTTGGGTCTACAGCTAAAGGACGGAAGGCCATCTTGGGTAGTTGTTCTTCAGATCTCATATTAGCCTTATGTGAGATTGCTTTGAATCTTCTCAAAGGACGCATTCCACTCACCCTGAACCAATTGAAAAAATTAAAGAGACAAAAGACCGCGATCAAACTCTTTGCCAATAAAAGGGCCAGTCTTCAAAAGAAAAGACATAGTATACAACAGTCTGGAGGTTTTCTTATACCTTTACTCAGTATAGCTGTGCCCTTCATCACCAGCCTTATTGCTGCCAGACGTGGTGGTTGAACACGCCGTGTGATGGCCACTAAAATGTACTTGGTGCCACAACAAGAGTTGGATAGACTTAAAAATCAAATGCAGGGTCCTGAAAATATCAGACAAACAGCTGAAAATGATTTGGATACGGCCATGAAGGATGTTTTGAACCGAAAAGGATTGAACCCTTATGATAAGATCCAAAAATACACAAACCTAATGCAAAGATATTTGACTCTGGTAAAGCAAGGGGAGAGAGAGACCAACCATTTAACACTTTCCCTACCGGCCCCTTTAACAGATGTCGAACCTAACGATAGCCAGGCCCCGGTAAGGCCTGTACCGGCGCTCTTACCTAGTGAAGATCCTATGTCTGGTGAAGCTCAAATGCCTTTTGAAGATAAAGTTATGCATGACCTACTGACACATGTGCCTTTACGTAACCGGAAGAATGTTAAATACATTATGAACAAGATAAAAGACTCAAAGGGATTAGCTGCTTGGAACGATTCTGGAGAGTTTATACTTCAGGGCGCTGTTGTTAGGGGTTCCCATATGGTGGACTTACTTAAAAGTACCACGGCTGCCCACAAGGTTGCTGATGACCGAAGGCCTCCCGGCTGGCGTCAGTTTCTTAAGGCCCTGGCAATCCTGAACATTCCCCTCTCGGGTGTACCCAACCATAAGCTTCGTCAACAGATTCAAGCTTTAAAACAAAAGCCTTCAACGAGATACAGCACCCCTAAAGATGCCCCAACGACACCGCCCCCCTATGAAAGCGATGATGCTAACTCATTTACTCCCATGAACGTCTCAGGACCTTTTCCTAATCCCGATCTCTCGGCGTGGTTAGACTTTTGAAAATGACTTTTGAATGACTATGATTAAATTCAATAAAATGTTTTATTTGAAAAATAAGCAATTTAACATTTGTGGCATTCTTGAAACATATGACGTGAGCATACGCCTTGATTACGCGTTCTTAAACGACACACATTTGAACACTTTTGATATTTTCTAACAAAACAAGATACAAAGTTATCATTACTTCTTAAATCATCCTTATAAAGAAACATAACATCTTCAAAAGAAACTCCCCGGGCTCTTTGGCACAGGTAAAATACACAGTGGTGACCGCATGTAGTGGAAAGGTTATCTTGCACTTGTTTGATGCTGTAGTAGATCTTTGAACCGTTTAGGGTCAAAAAATCTTTAATAGATTTAGGGAAATGTGAAAAACCGGGGGGAAAGCCATAGGAATCAAAAAAAGTTGAGATTTTTCTTCCACCTTCCTGTTCTAATGTCATAGCTAGCCAATGTTCACCAGGCATGTGTTTAGGATGGGTATTGACAATAAACATTGCAGGCCTCTCAGGCCATATCTCAATAGGTAATTCATCACAAGCCATCACTCCACAAAATTGTTTTCCAATCAAGCGGCTCATGAGCCCTTCCAACTCTTGGGTATTCATGTCTTTGCTCAAAGGTCCTTAATAATAATCCACTAAGACCTGTCTTCGGGCATTCACTTCCAAGATTGAATCAGAGCATGCGTAAACAATCATGCTAACTGTACAGGTTAAAGGTGTACGGAAACGCATTTCCAGCCTGAGGTTACCTTGGGACATCACAGACAGATTTCCTGAGGTGTCATCATCAGGTGATAAATTGAAAGCATACAAAGTGTAACCCTCTGCAAAATCATTTCTGTCAATAGGCAAAGAGAGATCTTTTAGATGCCTCCCTGTGGCCAGGAATAGATTGTAAAATTCTCGCACAGATATGTTGTTGTTAAATTGGGGTTGGAAAGCCTTAGCAGGAACCTGACGTCCGTCCTGACAGAGAGCTACATACTCTGCATTGAAGTGTTGAAAATTAAAGGGGTTTTTATCTAAACTCCCCGTATTAGAGGCGTGATCAACCAGACCTATAACCACATATCTAGGTAAAGGGCCTAGAAATAGGTTTTCTTGACTGCAGATTCTACTGCCCACAGGTATGCTAAAGGTTTTCATGGTAATTCTTTGGAGAGGGTAAAGGGCATTTCCTTTCATCAAAGCATGTGAGTGACCCAGGCGTACTGCCGGAGATACAGACACTTTTTTAATAAAAAGGGTGGCCCCCAACACTTTCAAACTAAAATCCCCGTCTTGGGGAGACATCAGGCAAAACTCATCCTTGGCCCTGGTTAATTTTAATCTTAAATCAACAGAATTTAAGAGCAACCGTTCTTGAAAGAAAATGTCAGAGTGTATAGGGCCTAGCAAATGAAACTCTCGAGATTCGGCGCAGTAGCGAGCGCGTGCCGCCAGGCCTTTGTTCGCCCCGGTGGAAGGGTCTGTCGATTCCATAGAGACTCCTGCAGTATCCTTGCTAAACAACCCGGCGCTAAATTGTGTTTTGAGAGTGTCTTCGGAGTAGTTTAGCAAACACTCCATGATGGCTCTATATGGGTATGTGGCGCTGCTTTGACTGATTAGGCGTTCACCCAAAGTCACATCCACTTGGGAGAAGATGGTGGCCAAGGGGTAATTAATGAGACTCACTTTGGCATCGCCTGCAATATTAGACCCATCTCTTTTGGTCACTTTTAGACGTAAATGCACCAAGGTGTTGTTGAGGTCCAGATAGTTGTCACCGTGGCCTGGTATGAAAAATTCGATAGGCCCGTTATCTGTAATAGCCGAGAGGGGGGCTATCTCCACATAACTGGACCTGTCTATTGAATGCTGCGTTAACGGTGCCGTGAAAAGATCGAGTTCTGTCTTTATAGCTTCAGAGGACATTCGGTGTAAAAGAGCCATGTCACTTATTCTTTTAGAAAATACTTCCTAGTATTCTTTTTGGTCCAGACCTCCTCACTTTACCACGTCTTTGACTTACTGAGGTTCTTTTAACAGTTAACCTCCGCTTTTTAGGTGCAGGCCTGCGTCTTAAACCTGGGGGTCTCTTTTTTGGCCTTCGAGACAATATCATAAGACCCGAGCCTTCTTGATGCTCCACCTCTGGTGACGCTCTGCGGGTCATAGCATTTGCTACAACCTCACTTACTATATTTTTAGCCGCGGATTTTAAGTGTGGTTTGGCTATGCTGAAGCCTCTCTTCATAAACGGTAAAACCATCCTAAAGAGGTTACGAAATATACCCCCTATCCCCGCACCATACATTGTCGGTGTTCCATGATATCCTGGTAGTCCATTACCAACTTGATCCACATAGTATGAAACATAACGGTTGGGGTCGAGCTGAGGGTGCTCCATAACCCTTTTATTTGGTATTATGTTTATAAATATAATACCAAATATTATATATGTAGAGAGGTTTTGGTGGGTCTAAAGTGTAGTTTTACAATCGTTTTACCATAAGTAAATTCAATGTTTTCGTTCTGATCCGTTTTAAGCTCAACCAGAATGTTTTCAATATATTTCTTGCTGACGGGTACGTAGTGCGGCTTGTCATAATTGACAGTGACGATGTCCCCATCCTTTCCGTCTATATGAACTGTTCTCAGGAGGGGCACACATGTGTCTCCGACCCTTTGATAGGTTATGATGTCGGTATACACAAATATGTTGTAAAAGCCTGCATGGATATCCGCAGGGAATGGGAATAATTTATCTTTCACATACGTCCATTTATTGGGACCCATCCCCAACATGTAGGATAAATTACCGCTGGTCTTTATACCCCCGTTAGCAGGCCCTGAGATTTGTATCCTTTTATGGATTGGATTGTAGAATAGGAATATTTCCATCTTGTTTAGGGTTAGGTGTTCATTCAACTCTGAGACGATCCTGTCGACGGTTCTATAGAAACCTTTTTTAAGCACCTCTTGGAACTATAGGGGGTGCTGTTCCGCATTAGCATATTTGTGTCTCCAAATTAAACTGCCTCGTGCTAAATTCTTGATCGTACAATATGCATATTATTGTTATTATTGGATAGAAAACACCTTCTAGTTTCTATAGAAGTTGAAATTTTGTCTCTGAGTTGTACAGAACAATTTCTACAGCACTTTTCATGACAGGGTTCAGATTTCAATTTTTTTTACCTCTGATCTGGGGTCTGTTTTTAAGGCGACAGTGAATGCTATGAAGAAACCGACACTGCCTACGTCTTCCTCTGGGTGTCTGTACGTCATCACGCTTTCAATGGAATCGATGGGATATTCACAGCCAGTATAAAAGACCAAAATGTATAGAGACCGCCCTTTCTCGTCGTGCGCCTGAAGCGTGAAGGGCATCGGACCTGCCTCGTTCCAAATCGTTTTCTAACCAGCAATATTTCTCCGGTCATGTTTTTACTCGTTTTAGGTGTTAAAAACATCAAAATGTAGTTAATTTGAACCGTTTTATAGCAATTTATATCCGTTTAGTGCGATTTTAGAGGAATTTATTTGTTGTGCACTCTGAAACTTTGGACACGTTTTGGGGTGTCGGTCGTTGGTGGTGGACATTTCGAAGGACAGAGGACATCTATCGACCAAAAGACGTTTATAACATAGAAAGGATACATTGCCCAAGAATCTGATGGAAGAACACCTCAAAGTAAGCAATATTTAATATGATAAATCGTGTTTCTGTCGAAATATTTTAAACGCATATTTCGCCATTTTGTTTGGTATAGCTTCACTTGGCGAACCCTGTATTGAAAAGTAAGGATAATTTTAAAAATGTAAATCAGCGGTTGCATTAAGAACTAATTTGTCTTTCGATTCCTGTAAACCCTGTATTTTTTAGTCAAGTATATGATTAGCTATTAATTAAACTAGATCACTCTGAAAGATGGCGACCGACATTTTCAGGCTTGTTTTGCTACTATTTTCATTGTGTAACCACGGTTTTGTATGGCTAAATATGCACCTTTTCGAACAAACTGTATATGTATATTGTAAAATGATGTTACAGGAGTGTCATCGGAAGAATTCTGAGAAGGTTAGTGAAAAAATTAATATCTTTTGGCGATGTTGACTTTTATCGCTCACTTTGGCTAGAATCAATGCTGGGCTGCTATGTGCTATGTGCTACGCTAATATAACGATTTATTGTGTTTTCGCTGTAAGACACTTAGAAAATCTGAAATATTGTCTGTATTCACAGGATCTGTGTCTTTCGATTAGTGTATGCTGTGTATTTTTACGAAATGTTTGATGATTAGTAGTTAGGTAAACACGTTGCTCATTGTAATTATTCTAGTCCATTTGTGACGGTGGGTGCAATTGTAACCTATGGCAGCTACCTGAAATATGCACATTTTTCTAACAAAACCTATCCCATACCATAAATATGTTATCAGACTGTCATCTAATGAGTTTTTTTGTTGGTTAGGGGCTATAAATATCTTAGTTTAGCCGAATTGGTGATGGCTACTGGTGTTGGTGGACAAATAAAAGATGGTGGATTATGCTAATGTGTTTTTAGGTAATAGATGTACATCTTTACATATTGTGTCTTCCCTGTAAAACATTTTAAAAATCGGAAATGGTGGCTTTATTCACAAGATCTGTATCTTTCATCTGGTGTCTTGGACTTGTGATTTAATGATATTTAGATGCTACTATCTACTTGTGAAGCTATGCTAGCTATGCTAAACAGTGTGTGGGGGGTGGGGGGTGCTCCCGGATCCGGGTTTCTGAGGCAGTAGAAGTTAATAAGTTTCGCAGGTTCCGATAACTTTTTGCAATAAAAATCACGGTCCTTATCTTTGATATTATACCAACTATGGGGGTATGTAATCTCGCTGAGACCTACTTCCCAAGCCTCGGATAACTCTATAGGCTTTGGAAAATTGGTTGTATAATTCGAACTCTGATTATTACGATATATATGTGCAGACGCATTACTGGGGAGAGTCAGGTAGAAGCCGCTGTGTTCCATGATGCACTCGTGTGTACACGAGAATGAGGAGCTAGTTATCAGGACTGTGGGTTTAAGTTAATCCCCGTTGCCTCCACCACATCATGCTCCAATACCCAACTGTTGAACTTTTGTGGCCAGTTTTTCCAGCGGACCAGCAACCATTTTTTACCCTTTTCTCTCTTCTGATCTAGAATCTCCTCCACGTGAAAGACTTTGTCTTTACCCAACTGGACCTTCTGTAATTCCTTTTCATAAAAAGATCCCTCTATAAGCTCCCCGTCATAATCTTGTAATTTGTAGACAGAGGGTATGCGTGGCAGACATTCTGTAACGGTAAACAACTCAGAGCTAAAGCCTTGTTCGTATTTTTTGTCGAAAACACCCCTCAATTTAGATATACGCACCAAGTCACCCACGTTGAATTTAAAGTTAATTTTTTTCTTACGGCGAACGGGGAACAAACCATACAGATTTTTAAAGACTTGAAAAGAGTTTTCAGAAGACACCTCCGACGGCTTCATCCTTATACTCTTATGATAATTGTTATTGTAACCCGTTACTAAATCCTGAACTATATCGAGATATCGGTGTGTGTTGTGAGCTGTAAAATATCTCCACATCCGCTCCTTCAAAGTCCTATTAAAGCGTTCCACAACCGAAGCTTTCAAATCCGAGCCTGTAGCAAAATGTATTATTTTATACTTATTCATCAGCTTCTGAAATGTTTTATTGAAGAATTCTTTTCCGCCATCAGTCTGCACTTTATTGGGTGCTCCTCCTGCCTTCAAGATCGAGTCAAAGGCCCGGGTTACCTCGGCCCCGCTCTTATTTTTTAAAACCCTTACAAAGGCTACTTTAGAGAAAATATCTATAACCGTTAGCATGTAGCGATTTCCATCATTTTTATCGGCAAGGGCCTGCACGTCGCATAGATCCGCCTGAAATTGGGATAAGGGATGCGTAGAAAAAACTCTATTTCTTGGAAAATGTTTTCTTACAGATTTATGGAGAGTATAGGCATCCTGCTCTGATAACCACTCACTCACTTTAGCATCGCTTAACAGGCTACCTGTTTCTTCGGCTATTGCTCTCTGTAAACGCTCTTTACCACCATAAGACCCGGGGTTAGCGGGATTATAATAAATGTTTTTCAACAGCTGTTCAGCCATCCTTCTTGCCTCTCTGAGGGACAATAACGTTAATGAGCCACTTTCAAATAACGACAACATTTCAGTTTGAGAATTTTTTTTTTTTTTTAACACCAAGTATTACGTATACAACCAATTCAGGATTTGTTGCAAGATACAAGTCCCAGTTTTCTCAACAATCACATCATGCAACACCCTGTATATATGGTTTAGATTTACAGGTTTGTGTCGCTGAATTTTTAAAACACACACGTCGGATATATAAGTATATAAACAACAAATATGATACACGTTCACATTAAATGGGGGTTCAAACAAATAATGCAAAATCTTAGCCAAAGTTACTTCTAGCTCTTCAGACTCATCAACAATTCTTGATACCATTTGTGTCCATTGCAAACTCCCACCCGTATGTCGTACATGATTCATGATTTGTTCCATTTTCAACAAACGCTCGACATTAGCCCAGGTATTGTGTGTCGTGTAGAACGATACATTATTCACTTTATTTTCAATAATCTGATGCATAACATTTGTAAGGTCTCTCAAAAGAAAAAATGTATTTATTCGCTCCAACATCGTAGACACATAGTTACCCATAGCTTTTACGTCTAAATAACAAAATGTCACTCGGTCTCTTGGGATTTATTGAGCCAGAAAAGCACCACATCAGCCACCACAGCTTCCCGGTATTTGTTGTCGGCCACCAGGGTGTGTCGGATTTCTTTGAGTTTCTCGTGGATGAAAATTGCCTCCTTCAGTTCATGTAGGAAGGCCTCGGTTACCCCGTAAACTCTGGGGATAGACGGCACAAGACCCATAGACTCCAGGGCGCTGACCAGCGATGGTATAAACCTGCGGGACCACAGTCTTTTCACCAGCTCCTCAAAATGATTGAAAAAGTAGTATCTCGGAGGGTCGTATAGGCAAGGATGACGACGCTGGCTGGGGTGATTGATCTCACAGCCGATGCATTTTTCTCTTATATAGTCGCCAATCACCAAGTCTAAAAGTGTAGCTACAGAGGCCTTGATGGTATCCACAAAAATAGTACTGACCACCCCATCAAACACATCCTCAGGCTGGGTACATGTAGGGGGTGTCGAGGGTCTTGCCAGGGGTGAGTAGAGTGTAGGGCTGCGAGGCATTGAGTCCTTAGTTTCGGGGCCCCATGACGTAGCGGAGTCCTCGTAGAAGGTAGGGATATCCATGGTCTATGATGAAATGAAGAACCGGCTGCTTTTGCTTTTATTGTAGAACCCCGCCTTTGGGTATCTGGGCGTGGTTAAAGACTCCCCGTACTTAGTTTTCTTCTGAAGTTGTATCTTCTTGAGGCTTTTTTGAAACGTAATCTTCAAGATTCGTATATATTATGCACTTCTTTAAATGCACAAGGCTCTGCCTCTGTTGGCTCTGTACAAAGAGATCATCCAACGCCTTCAACATGTTCAATTCCAGTACATCCCAACTTTTAAAAGGAATAAGCAGACGCAGTCTGGAATCCCCAGTATGGCCCCCCTCCCGGAGGTTTTGGTTTCGGATTTCCTGGGTGCCGATATAGAACTCCACGCAGCCGCAGGGACGTCCATTCTGTCTTTGTATTTTCACCCTGTGAAATATTCGTCCTGAGGAGTCAGGGGTACCTTCCCAACGGGTCTCGTGGCCCGTGAACACACTATACCCCTTGGTGATAAGGCGCAGTTCAGGACACACAACCTTGCGAAAAACCGACCAGTCTTCAACACCATAGTCCAAGCCTACAGTCTGGTCTGTATATTCTTCTCCTTCAGCGACCGTATAGAGGGTCACTCTACAGGCCACGTAATCAAACCGATACCCCCACAGCTGTCCATTAGACATCAACACTTGATCTTTCAGCGCATTTGATGGAGGTATTTGGCTTCTATACACATTTAAAAAACGTTTTTTTGGAGCATCATATATTGCGGGTTGATACTTGGCCCGTGCTCTATGGACCAACCGAGGACCCGCTTCAGTTGTTACAGTCATCACCGCTTTGCCACCGATCCCAAATTCCATGGTTATTCTTAACATTTACATTTACATTTAAGTCATTTAGCAGACGGTCTCTTATCCAGAGCGACTTACAAATTGGTGCATTCACCTTATGACATCCAGTGGAACAGCCACTTTACAATAGTGCATCTAGATCTTTTAAGGGGGGGGGGGGGGGGGGCAGAAGGATTGCTTTATCCTATCCTAGGTATTCCTTGAAGAGGTCTTAAGATCTTGTACAGTCTTAAACAGGAATTGTTCTGGGGCTTTATAAGGCTTCTGCAAAGCCAGCCTCTTTGAAATGTTCATTAACAACCCCCAACACTAGACATCCAGGAACAGTTTGACACCTGGTCACTTACTTACCCCAAAAAAGCGCAGGATCAGGATGTCCTGACCGGAAGCCCAAATATGGGCATGCCCCCCTTTCTACAAACCATTGGGGCATCAATCACTACATAGGGTCATAAATCATGATCTTTTTCTGATTTACGACATTGACAGCTTGACACTTACCCCAAAGACCCCCACCCCAGGCCAGGATGTCCTGACCGGAAGCCCAAATATGGGCATGCCTGCTACAACAGGACATAGGGTCATAAATCATTACATAGGGTCATAAATCAGGCTGGGGTCATAAATCATTACCGGTTGACCTGACAACTGGACCCTTACCCAAAGACCCCCACCTAACCATCAGAATGTCCTGACAGGCAGCCCCTTAGGTTCACATAGCGGTCACATAGGCTCACATAGGGTCATCCATCAAATCTTGACGTGTGACATCTACTTTAATCTCTCTCACAGGACTGACTCTCTTCAGCAGTTGCACAGGTAAGCTATTCATATGATAATGGATAATACAGTTAGCTTGATTATAATGATAAATGTATAAGTTCTTAAATTCTACTCCTCAAGAATCAATACAGTAGGTGAGCCTTTGAAATGATCAATGAACAGCAGAAAATATTGCAGATTAGGCTACACCTTTACAGTAAATTGTTTTATTGATGTTTCATTCGAAGCTGACAACAAATAACCATAGAGATCCTATTAAACTAGCCTACTTTTCTAATTTCTAATTCTATGCAAATAACACTGACCTGGGATCTCATTCCTTTGACTATCACTTTGGCAATATATCACAAAATAGGAACACAAACAAACATTACAACTAAATTAATAACTGTTTTGTGGAAAATATATAAATACATGATCAAACCTGAAGGGCAATCTACAGAGAAAACAATTACTGATTGTACAACAGTCTCTGAAACAGGTAATTTCTGATCATGTGTGTCACGTTCCTGACCTGTTTTCTGTTAGTTTGTGTATGTGTTAGCTGGTCAGGACGTGAGTTTGGGTGGGCAGTCTATGTTTTCTGTCTACGTCGTGTTTGTTGTTTTGTCGTATCTTAAATAAATCATGTCATCATACCTCGCTGCACATTGGTCTTCAGATCCCTCTCTCCTCTCCTCGTCTGAGGAGGAGGAGGATTTAGAGTATCGTTACAGAACCACCCACCAAATTACCAGAACCAAGCAGCGGGGAAGAGGACAGCAACCGCAGAAATCCCAGGACTTGTGGACTTGGGAGGAAGAGTTGAACGGAGAAGGACCCTGGGCACAGGCTGGGGAGTATCGCCGCCCCAAAGCTGAGCTGGAGGAAGCGAAAGCTGAGCGGCGGCGATATGAGGAGGCAGCACGGCAGCGGGACAGGTACGAGAGGCAACCCCAGAATTTTTTTGGGGGGGGCTAGAGAGGAGTGTGGCTAAGCCAGGTAGCAGACCTGAGCGCACTCCTCGGGCTTATTATAAGCAACGCGTCACTGGTCAGGCACCGTGTTATGCGGTTAAGCGCACGGTGTCGCCAGTGCGTGCCCATAGCCTGGTGCGCTATAGGGCAGCCCCCCGAAAGTGTCAAGTGAGTGTGGGCATCCAGCCGGGGCGTATTGTGCCTGCTCAGCGCGTCTGGTCTCCGGTACGCAGTTTCGGTCCAGGGTATCCTGCGCCGGCTCTGCGTGCTGTGTCTCCGGGGCGCTGGGAGGGTGCAGTGCGTCCTATGCCTACGCTCCGCTCGTACCGGGCAAATGTGGGAGTGGAGCCTAAGGGAGAGGTGCGCGTAGTAGGCACTAGATCTCCAGTGCTCATCCACAGCCCGGTTCAACCTGTGCCTGCACTCTGGAGGGTACGGGCTGGAGTAGTATGCCAGCCTGGGGGAGTGGTGCCAAGGCTGCGCACCAGAGCTCCAGTGCTCCCCCACAGCCCGGTCCTTCAGGTGCCTTTTAACATCAAGCCTCCTGTAGGTCTCTCCAGCCTGGTGGGTCCTGTGGCAGCCCCACGCACCAGGCTGTCTCTCCGTCTCCTCCCTACAGGTGTGCCCGTCTGCCCAGCGGTGCCTGAGCTGCCCGTCTGCCCAGCGTCGCCTGAACTGCCCGTCTGCCCAGCGGCGCCTGAACTGCCCGTCTGCCATGAGCCTGCAAAGCTGCCCGTCTGCCATGAGCCTGCAAAGCTGCCCGTCTGCCATGAGCCTGCAAAGCTGCCCGTCTGCCATGAGCCTGCAAAGCTGCCCGTCTGCCATGAGCCTGCAAAGCTGCCCGTCTGCCATGAGCCTGCAAAGCCGCCCGTCTGCCAGGAGCCTACAGAGCCGTCCGCCAGACAGGAGCCGCTAGAGCCGTCCGCCAGACAGGAGCCGCTAGAGCCGTCCGCCAGACAGGAGCCGCCAGAGCCTTCCGCCAGACCGGATCAGCCAGAGCCTTCCGCCAGACCGGATCAGCCAGAGCCTTCCGCCAGACCGGATCAGCCAGAGCCTTCCGCCAGACCGGATCAGCCAGAGCCTTCCGCCAGACCGGATCAGCCAGAGCCTTCCGCCAGACCGGATCAGCCTTCAGAGCCTTCCGCCAGACCGGATCAGCCTTCAGAGCCGTCCAGCCAGGACCAGCCTTCAGAGCCGTCCAGCCAGGACCAGCCTTCAGAGCCGTCAGCGAGCCATGACCAGCCAGAGCCGTCAGCGAGCCATGACCAGCCAGAGCCGTCAGCGAGCCATGACCAGCCAGAGCCGTCATCCAGCCAGGATCCGCCAGAGCCAGCCAGCCAGGATCCGCCAGCCAGTCCGGTGTTGTCCCTCAGTCCGGAGCTGCCGTCCCTCAGTCCGGGGCGGCCCCTAAATCCAGCGGGACCCATGTCTAGGGTTCCCAGTCCAAGGTCGGTGGCGAGGGTCGCCACCTTGAGGAAGACACAGAAGCGGGGATTTATTATGGTGGGATTGGGACAGCGTCCGGAGCCGGAGCCACCACCGTGGTCAGATGCCCACCCAGACCCTCCCCTAGACTTTTGGTGGTGCGTTCGGAGTACGCACCTTGAGGGGGGGGTTATGTCACGTTCCTGACCTGTTTTCTGTTAGTTTGTGTATGTGTTAGCTGGTCAGGACGTGAGTTTGGGTGGGCAGTCTATGTTTTCTGTTTCTATGTTGGTTTAAGGGTGACCTGATATGGCTCTCAATTAGAGGCAGGTGGTTTTCATTTCCTCTGATTGAGAGCCATATTAAGGTAGGTGTTTTCACACTGTTTGTTTGTGGGTGGTTGTCTCCTGTGTCTGTATGTATGTTCGTGCCACACGGGACTGTAGCGTTTGTTTGTAGTCGTGTACCTGTTCGTGCGTTCTTCAAGTTATATGTAAGTTCGTGTCCAGGTCTGTTTTCATCGTTTATTTGTTTTGTAGTTTATTCAAGTATAGTTCGTTTTCTGTCTACGTCGTGTTTGTTGTTTTGTCGTATCTTAAATAAATCATGTCATCATACCTCGCTGCACATTGGTCTTCAGATCCCTCTCTCCTCTCCTCGTCTGAGGAGGAGGAGGATTTAGAGTATCGTTACAATGTGATTGACTACACCTGAATCCTGCCATATACAGGTGTAACTGGAATGTCCCTGGTTGGCTCATGTTCTCTTCCCTATGAGTTGACCTAGTTTAACTTTCCACCCTACCTCTTTTGTCCTCTCATTTATCATGTGTTGCAAGTTGCCACACCAATAACAAACAATACTATTTACGAACACTCTACAAATCACCCTTGCTCTGATCATATTGAGCCAAAATGGAGAATGATGTGATTCTATAGCAATCGTTGTGCTCATGAATTTGTGAACAACCAAACCTTCACCCCTTTGCATATCAATATTATTGTACTGTATGTCATCAATATCAATAATTAATCAAATATATGTTTGTAATCTCATTAATATTGTGTTGTTTCTGTGCTTCTTCATTAATAAACTATACTCACAAAACTGTACTAACACTTGGGGTATGTACATACACCAACCAGAAGCCATGGATTACAGGCAACATCCGCACTGAGCTAAATGCTAGACCTGCCACTTTCATGAAGTGGGACTCTAACCAGAAAGCTTATAAGAAATCCCACTATGCCCTCTGACGAACCATCAAACAGGCAAAGCGTCAATACAGGACTAAGATCGAATCGTACTACAATGGCTCCGATGCTCGTCGGATGTGGCGGGGCTTGCAAACCATTACAGACTACAAAGGGAAACACAGCCGAGAGCTGCCCAGTGACGCGAGCGTACCAGATGAGCTTAACTACTTCTATGCTCGCTTCGAGGCAAATAACACTGAAACATGCATGAGAGCACCAGCTGTTCTAGAAGACTGTGTGATCACGTTCTCCGCAGCCGATGTGAGTAAGACCTTTAAACAGGTCAACATTCACAAGGCAGCTGGGCCAGACGGATTACCACGATGTGTACTGCGAGCATGCGCTGACCAACTGGCAAGTGTCTTCACTGACATTTTCAACCTCTCTCTGTCCGAGTCTGCATGTTTTAAGCAGACCACCATAGTGCTTTTGCCCAAAAATATGAAGGTAACCTGCCTAAACGACTACCGATCCGTAGCACTCACGTCTGTAGCCATGAAGTGCTTCGAAAGGCTGGTAATGGCTCACATCAACATCATTATCCCAGAAACCCTAAACCCACTCCAATTTGCATACCGCCCCAACAGATCCACAGAGGATGCCATCTCTATTGCACTCGACACTGCCCTTTCCCACATGGATAGAAGGAACACTTATGTGAGAATGCTATTCACTGACTACAGCTCAGCGTTCAACACCCTAGTGCCCTCAAAGCTCATCAATAAGCTAAGGACACTGGGACTAAACACCTCCCTCTGCAACTGGATCCTGGACTTCCTGATGGGCCGCCCCCAGTTGGTGAGGGTAGGTAGCAACACATCTGCCACGCTGATCCTCAACACAGGAACCCCTCAGTGGTGCGTGCTCAGTCCCCTCCTGTACCCCCTGTTCACTCATGACTGCACTGCCAGGGACAACTCCAACACCATCATTAAGTTTACAGATGACACAACAGTGGTAGGCCTGATCACTGACAACAACGAGACAGCCTATAGGGAGGAGGTCAGAGACCTGGCCATGTGGTGCCAGGACAGGACCGGAAAACAACCTCCCCCTCAACGTGATGAAGACAAAGGAGATGATTGTGGACTACAGTAAAAAGAGGACCGAGCACGCCCCCATTCTCCGGGCTGCAGTGAAGCAGGTTGAGAGCTTCAAGTTCCTTGGTGTCCACATCACCAACAAACTAGCATGGTCCAAGCACACCAAGACAGTCGTGAAGAGGGCACAACAAAACCTATTCCCCCTCAGGAGACTGAAAAGATTTGGCATGGGTCCTCAGATCCTCAAAAGGTTCTACAGCTGCACCATCGAGAGCATCCTGACTGGTTGTATCACTGCTTGGCCTCCGACCGCAAGGCACAACAGAGGGTAGTGCGAACGGCCCAGTACATCACTGGGGCCAAGCTACCTGCCATCCAGGACCTCCATACCAGGCGGTGTCAGAGGAAGGCCTTAAAAATTGTCAAAGACTCCAGCCACCCTAGCCATAGACTGTTCTCTTTGCTATAGCATGGCAAGCGGTACCGGAGCGCCAAGTCTAATTCAAAGAGGCTTCTAAACAGCTTCTACCCCCAAGTCATAAGACTCCTGAACAGCTAATCAAATGGCTACCCAGACTATTTGCATTGCCCACCCCCCCTCTTTTACACCGCTGCTACTCTCTGTTGTTATCATCTATGCATAGTCACTTGAATAACTCTACCTACATGTACATATTACCTCAACTTACCGGTGCCCCCGCACATAGACTCTGTACGGTACCCCCCTGTATATAGTCTCGCTATTGGTATTTTACTGCTGCCCTTTAATTACATGTTACTTTTATTTCTTATTCTTGTCCGTATTTTTTTAAACTGCATTGTTGGCTAGGGGCTCATAAGTAAGCATTTCACTATAAAGTCTACACCTGTTGTATTTGGCGCATGTGAATAATACAATTTGATTTGATTTGATTTGACTTCAACGTGTTTGTTCTTTTGTAGTCCATAATAATAGAACATTGTATGCCAACCTTTTTTAGTCCAATACATCTCTTATTGTCTGAGTACAATATTTTTGAAGTTTCTGATAAATCTTGGTACCAGAAAAAAGTCCCAGTGACATACTGTTTACTGTATGAGCCCCCAACAGTCCTTATCCTGTGTAGATATCAATTGATAATTGACAAACATTATATGCTA
Source organism: Salvelinus fontinalis (assembly GCF_029448725.1). Classification (NCBI taxonomy): domain Eukaryota; kingdom Metazoa; phylum Chordata; class Actinopteri; order Salmoniformes; family Salmonidae; genus Salvelinus; species Salvelinus fontinalis. Next base: position 29,936,369 of record NC_074675.1, read on the forward strand.
AATGACTGGGACATACCAAAAAACTAGGCCAGCACATCTGAGCAAACAAATACAGTGCATGAAACTTGAGCTTTCATACCTTTCACCACTGTTTTCATTTTAAATTAAGTAGTAGGCTATAGCAACAGAAAATACATTCTGTTTTCAAAACGGGGACTTGCATGGTGCGATATGAATGATTGCCAAGTTCAAACTATGACTAAGTATCGAAACAATGATAAAACAGCTAGATTGACCGACTATCTCTTCAGCATTTGCACAGCAGTTGTCATTGTAAACAAGAATTTGTTCTTAACTGACGTACCTAGTTAAATAAAGGTTAAATCAAATAAATAAACAAACAAACTGATGCCTATTCATGTGATGATGGATAATACAGTTGTAGCTTGAACATAATGACGCATTTATCAGTTACATCAATGGACAGGCCGATATAATTAATTGAAATGGCCAATGAACAGCGGTAAATATTGCAGAATAGGCTACACCTTCAGATTATATAGTTCAGTTGATTAACAGGAAGGAGTAGCTGAAATTGAAACTGATGTTTTAGGACTCGGAGAGATGACAGTTGCACTATAATAGCTTTCGTTTTCTTCAAAGCTGACAACAAATAACCATAGACCAAGCGCACCAACAACATTTATTCAAAGCCGCTGTTTCTATTCAAGGATACTGGTAAGTTTTAATAAGTCAATTTCACTAACCTATTCCGCTACCTTGCAATGTAAAAATTGTCAAAGAAACACTCAGAACGCGGAACAGATCAATCTCAAATCATAATGTTCCTTCTTTCCGATGACAGCTGTTTAACTTGAGTCCGTTTATTTATTGATCAAATAGTAGTAGACTCGTTTCTCCTATCGTCGGTTGTAAACCTTCAAGATGTGAATTCGAAGTACGAATGTAATCAAACAATTTAACAAAGTCCCATGTTTTCCGTTCAACAGATCATACGTGGATGAGGGTATGGATTATTTAGACATGATGGATCCCTTTTGGATCCCCCAACACTATTATCCAAATGAGAAAGTGAACACAGGTAGGCCTGTTATACAGTTGAACTCGACATAGAACTACTTTATTAGTTCCAAATCGCAGTCATACAACTGAAATAATATACATTTACATACACATACAAATATTAGGGTTTGAGAGACATGTAGGCTACCTTTATCCAGTGGTGGAAAGAGTACCCAATTGTCATACTTGCGTAAAAGTATAAATACCTCAATAGAAAGTTACTGAAGTAAAAGTGAAAGTCACCCTGTAAAATCTTACTTGATTAAAAATCTAAAAGTATTTGGTTCTAAATATACTTAAGTATCAAAAGTAAATGTAATTGCTAAAATATACTTAAGTATCAAAAGTTAAAGTATAAATAATAATAATAATATTTTAAGCAAAGCAGGTGGCGCCATTTTCTTGTTTTATAAATGGGGCACACCAACACTCCAACACATAATTTACAAATGATGAATGTGTTTATGTTTAGTTTGTGTTTAGTGACTCTGCCAGATCAGAGGAAGCAGGGATGACCACGTGTTCTCTTGATAAGTGTGTGAATTGGACCATTTTCCTGCCCTGCTAAACACTCACAATGTAAATAGTACTTTTGAGTGTCAGGGAAAATGTATGGAGGAAAAGTTAATTATTTTCGTTGGGAATGTAGTGAAGTAAAAGTGAAAGTTTTTTAAAATATAAATAATAAGGTAATGTACAGATACTCCAAAAAACGACTTAAGTAGTACTTTAAAGTATTTTACCCTAAGTACTTTACACCACTGCCTATAGCTCTAACTCCCAAAAGTTTTGTGACACTTTAAAGTCCATGGAGAACAAGAGCACCTCCTCCCAGCTGCCCACTGCACTGAGGATAGGCAACACGGTCACCACTGATAAATCCATGATAATATAACATTTCAATAAGCATTTCTCTACGGCTGGCCATGCTTTCCTCCTGGCTACCCCAACCCCGGCCAACAGCTCCGCACCCCCCGCAGCTACTTGCCCGAGCCTCCCCAGCTTCTCCTTCACCCAAATCCAGATCGCAGATGTTCTGAAAGAGCTGCAAAACCTGGACCCATACAAATCAGCTGGTCTAGACAATCTGGAACCTCTCTTTCTAAAATTACCTTCCGCCACTGTTGCAACCCCTATTACCAGTCTGTTCAACCTCTCTTTCATATTGTCCGAGATCCCTAAAGATTGGAAAGCTGCCGCGGTCATCCCCCTCTTCAAAGGGGGTGACACTCTAGACCCAAACTGTTATAGACCTATATTCATCCTGCCATGTCTTTCTATTAATAAACAGATCACTGACCATTTCGAATCCCACCGTACCTTCTCCGCTGTGCAATCCGGTTTCCGAGCTGGTCATGGGTGCACCTCATCCACGCTCAAGGTACTAAACGATATCATAACCGCCATCAATGAAAGACAGTACTGTGCAGCCGTCTTCATCGACCTGCCCAAGGCTTTCGACTCTGTCAACCACCGTATTCTTATCGGCAGACTCAATAGCTTTGATTTCTCAAATGACTGCCTCGCCAAATGACTGCCTCGCCTGGTTCACCAACTACTTCGCAGACAGAGTTCAGTGTGTCAAATCGGAGGGCCTGTTGTCCGGACCTCTGGCAGTCTCTATGGGGGTACCACAGGGTTCAATTCTCGTGCCGACTCTTTTCTCCGTATATATCAACGATGTCACTCTTGCTGCGGGCGATTCCCTGATCCACCTCTATGCAGACGACACCATTCTGTATACATCTGGCCCTTCTTTGAACACTGTGTTAACTAACCTTCAAACGAGATTCAATGCCATTCAACATTCCTTCCGTGGCCTCCAACTGCTCTTAAACGCTAGCAAAACCAAATGTTTGCTTATCAACCGTTCGCTGCCCGCACCCTCCCCGCATCAATACTCTGGACGGTTCTGACCTAAAATACGTGGACAACTACAAATACCTAGGTGTCTGCTAGACTGTAAACTCTCCTTCCAGACTCATATCAAACCAATCCAAAATCAAATCTAGAATCGTCTTTCTATTTTGCAACAAAGCCTCCTTCACTCACGCCGTCAAACTTACCCTAGTAAAACTGACTATCCTACTAATCCTCGACTTTGGCGATGTCATCGACAAAATAGCTTCCAATACTCTACACAGCAAATTGGATGTAGTCTATCACAGTGCCATCCGTTTTGTTACCAAAGCGCCTTATACCACCCACCACTGCGACCCGTATGCTCTAGTCGGCTGGCCCTCGCTACATATTCGTTGCCAGACCCACTGGCTCCAGGTCATCTATAAGTCTATGCTAGGTAAAGCTCCGCCTTATCTCAGCTCACTGGTCACGATAACAACACCCACCCGTAGCACGCGCTCCAGCAGGTATATTTCACTGGTCATCCCCAAAGCCAACACCTCCTTTGGCCGCCTTTCCTTCCAGTTCTCTGCTGCCAGTGACTGGAACGAATTGCAAAAATCGATGAAGCTGGAGACTTACATTTCCCTCACTGTACATAGTCCATCTGTAAATAGCCCACCCAATCTACCTACCTCATCCCCATATTGTTTTTATTTACTTTGCTGCTCTTTTGCACACCGGTATCACTACTTACACACCATCATCTGCTCATCATCATCTGCTCATCTATCACTCAGTCTTAATCTGCTAAATTGTAATTACTTTGCTACTATGGCCTATTTATTGCCTTACCTCCTCATGCATTTTGCACACTGTAACGATTCTCGTTGGTGGAAGGAGAGGAGGACCAAAATGCAGCGTGGTAAGTGTTCGTCATATTTAATTAAAACTAAACACTACACAAAACAACAACGAGGAAAAACGAAAATGAAACAGTTCTGCCAGGTGAACATACACTAAACAGAAAACAAACACCCACAAACAAAATGGGGAAAACAGGCTACCTAAATATAATTCTCAATCAGAGACAACGAACGACAGCTGCCTCTGATTGAGAACCATATCAGGCCAGACATAGAAATACAACAACATAGAAAACAGAACATAGACTACCCACCCCAACTCACGCCCTGACCAACCTAACACAAAGACATACAAATAAACTAAGGTCAGAACGTGACAGTACCCCCCCCCCCCAAAAGGTGCGGACTCCGGCCGCAAAACCTGAACCTATAGGGGAGGGTCTGGGTGGGTGTCTGTCCGTGGTGGCGGCTCTGGCGCGGGACGTGGACCCCACTTCACCATAGTCTTTGCCCGCTTAATTGGCGCCTTTGGAGTGGCGACCCTCGCCACTGACCTCGGACTGGGAACCCTTGCAGCGGGCCCCGAATAGACGGGAGACTCCAGCAGCGCCGGACAGGAGGGAGACTCCGGCGGTGCCAGAGTGAAGGGCGGCTCCGGCAGCGCCTGCGTGAAGGGCGGCTCCGGCAGCGCCGGCGTGAAGGGCGGCTCCGGCAGCGCCGGCGTGAAGGGCGGCTCCGGCAGCTCCTGACTGACGGGCGGCTCCGGCAGCTCCTGAATGACGGACGGCTCCGACAACTCCTGACAGACGGGCGGCTCTGGCAGCTCAGGATAGACGGGCGGCTCTGGCAGCTCAGGACAGACGGGCGGCTCTGGCAGCTCAGGACAGACGGGCGGCTCTGGCCTGGAGAGAGAACCTGGAGGGAGGAGACGGTGAGACAGCCTGGTGCGTGGCGCTGCCACAGGACCTACCAGTCTGGGGAGACCTACAGTAGGCCAGTTTTTTATGCATATATGATGAACAGAGGGTAGCAATAGCATAAAAAGAGGGGTTGGCGGGTGGTGGGACACAATGCAGATAGCCCGGTTAGCCAATGTGCGGGAGCACTGGTTGGTCGGGCCAATTGAGGTAGTTTGTATAGTTGTATAGTTAAAGTGACTATGCATATAAGTTAAACAGAGAGTATCAGCAGTGTAAAAGAGGGGTTCGGGGGGGGGGGGGGGGCACACAATGCAAATAGTCCGGGTAACCATCTGGTTACCTGTTCAGGAGTCTTATGGCTTGGGTGTAAAAACTGTTGAGAAGCCTTTTTGTTCTAGACATGGCACTCCGGTACCGCTTGCCATGCGGTAGTAGAGGGAACAGTCTACGACTGGGGTGGCTGGGGTCTTTGGCAATTTTTAGGGCCTTCCTCTGACACCGCTTGGTATAGAGGTCCTGGATGACAGACAGCTTTGCCCCCGTGATGTACTGGGCCGTACGCACTACCCTCTGAAGTGTCTTGTGGTCGGAGGCCGAGCAATTGCCGTACCAGGCAGTGATGCAACCGGTCAGGATGCTCTTGATGTTGCAGCTGTAGAACCTTTTGAGGATCTCAGGACCCATGCCAAATCTTTTTAGTTTCCTGAGGGGGAATAGGCTTCGAATAGAGTCGTGCCCTCTTCACGACTGTCTTGGTGTGTTTGGACCATTCTAGTTTGTTGGTGATGTGGACACCAAGGAACTTGAACTTGAAACTGCTCCACTACAGCCCCGTCGATGAGAATGGGGGCGTGCTCGGTGCTCCTTTTCCTGTAGTCCACAATCATCTCCTTTGTCTTGGTTACGTTGAGGGATAGGTTGTTATTCTGGCACCACCCGGCCAGGTCTCTGACCTCCTCCCTATAGGCTGTCTCGTCGTTGTTGGTGATCAGGCCTACCACTGTTGTGTCATCTGCAAACTTAATGATGGTGTTGGAGTCGTGCCTGGCCATGCAGTCGTGGGTAAACAGGGAGTACAGGAGGGGACTGAGCACGCACCCCCGGGGAGCTCCAATGTTGAGGATCAGCGTGGCAGATGTGTTGCTACCTACCCTCACCACCTGGGGGCGGCCCGTCAGGAAGTCCAGGATCCAGTTGCAGAGGGAGGTGTTTAGTCCCAGGTTCCTTAGCTTAGTGATGAGCTTTTAGGGTACTATGGTGTTGAACGCTGAGCTGTAGTCAATGAATAGCACTGACATAGGTGTTCCTTTTGTCCACGTGGGAAAAGGCAGTGTGGAGTGCAATAGAGATTGCATCATCTGTGGATCTGTTTGGGCGGTATGCAAATTGGAGTGGGTCTAGGGTTTTTGGGATAATGGTGTTGATGTGAGCCATTACCAGCCTTTCAAAGCACTTCATGGCTACGGACGTGAGTGCTACGGGTCTGTAGTCATTTAGGCAGGTTGCCTTTGTGTTCTTGGGCACAGGGACTATGGTTGTCTGCTTGAAACATGTTGGTATTACAGACTCAATCAGGTACATGTTGAAAATGTCAGTGAAGACACCTGCCAGTTGGTCAGCACATGCCCGGAGCACACGTCCTGGTAATCCGTCTGGCCCTGCAGCCTTGTGTATGTTGACCTGTTTTTTTTTGTGTTAAAAAAAATAAAAAATACAACTTTTTCTCCCCAATTTTGTGGTATCCAATTGTTAGTAGTTACTATCTTGTCTCATCGCTACAACTCCCGTACGGGCTCGGGTGAGGTTGAAAGCCATGCGTCCTCCGAAACACAACCCAACCAAGCCGCACTGCTTCTTAACACAGCGCTCATCCAACCCGGAAGCCAGCCCCACCAATGTGCGCACCAAAACACCGTGCACCTGGCGACCTTGGTTAGCGTGCACTGCGCTCGGCCCGCCACAGTAGTCGCCATGGATGCGATGAGACAAGGATATCCCTACCGGCCAAACCCTCCCTAACCCGGACGACGCTAGGCCAATTGTGCGTCGCCCCACGGACCTCCCGGTCGCGGCCGGCTGCGACAGAGCCTGTGCGCGAACCCAGAGTCTCTGGTGGCACAGCTAGCTCTGCGATGCAGTGCCCTAGACCACTGCACCACCCGGGAGGCCCATGCTGACCTGTTTTAAGGTCTTACTCATGTCGGCTACGGAGAGCGTGATCACACAGTCGTCCGGAACAGCTGATGCTCTCATGCATGCCTCAGCGTTGTTTGCCTCGAAGCGAGCATAGAAGTAATTTAGCTCATCTGGCTGGTAGGCTCGTGTCACTGGGCAGCTCGCGGCTGTGCTTCCCTTTGTAGTCTGTAATAGTTTGTAAAAGCCCTGCCACATCCAACGAGCGTCGGAGCCGGTGTAGTATGATTCAATCTTAGCCCTGTATTGATGCTTTGTCTGTTTGATGGTTCGTCGCAGGGCATAGCGGGATTTCTTGTAAGCTTCCAGGTTAGAGTCCCGCACCTTGAAAGCGGCAGCTCTAGCCTTTAGCTCAGTGCAGATGTTGCCTGTAATCCATGGCTGCTGATTGGGGTATGTACGTACAGTCACTGTGGGGACGACATCCTCAATGCACTTATTGATAAAGCCAGTGACTGATGTGGTGTATTCCTCAATGTCATCGGAAGAATCCTGGAACATGTTCCAGTCTGTGATAGCAAAACAGTCCTGTAGTTTAGCATCTGCGTCATCTGACCACTTTTTTATAGACCGAGTCACTGGTGCTTCCTGCTTTAATTTTTGCTTGTAAGCAGGAATCAGGAGGATAGAGTTGTGGTCGGATTTACCAAATGGCGAGGGAGAGCTTTGTATGGGTCTCTGTGTGTAGAGTACAGGTGATCTAGAATTTTTTTCCCTCTGGTTGCACATTTAACATGTTGATAGAGATTTGGTAGAACTGATTTAAGTTTCCCTACATTAAAGTCTCCGGCCACTAGGAGCGCCTCCTCTGGGTGAGTGGTTTCCTGTTTGCTTGTTTTCTTATACAGCTGACTGAGTGCGGTCTTTGTGCCAGCATCTGTTTGTGGTGGTAAATAAACAGCCACGAAAAGTATAGCTGAGAACTCTCTAGGCAAGTAGTGTTGCCTGCAATTTCTCACAATATACTCTACTTCAGGTGAGCAAAATCTAGAGACTTCCTTAGATTTCGTGCACCAGCTGTTGTTTACAAATATGCACAGACCCCCCCCCCCCCCCCCCCCCCCCCGCCCCCGCCTGCCGGTGCAGCGTATATCCCGCTAGCTGAATATCCATGTCGTCCTTCAGCCACGATTCCGTGCAACATAGGATATTACAGTTTTTGTCCCTTTGGTAGGATATTTGTGATCGTACCTCGTCTAATTTATACTTAAGTATATTTAACATTTATACATTTATTTATATTATATTTATATTTTATATTTATATTTTACATTTACTTTTGGTACTTAAGTATATTTAAAACCAAATACTTTTTGACTTTTTCTCAAGTAGTATTTTACTGGGTGACTTTCACTTTTACTTAAGGTATTTTATATTAAGGTATCTTTACTTTTACTCAAGTATGACAATTGGATACTTTTCCCACCACTGGCCAACACACACAAAACATTGCATAACGACATATACAGTATTTAGCTTAGCCTAGACGACACAACACAATATAGCTACTGTATGAGCTGCCTCTGTCAGTCATCATGCCACTAATTATTAATATTCTGTCCTTATTTTAGACAATAAAACCATACTCTATTATGGTTTGCACAATCAAGGGGCAACCTGTTATTTGAACAGTGTGCTGCAGGTCCTCTTCATGACTAAGGGCTTCAGAGAGGCTGTGGAAAGGTTTGGGTACTCCTACTCTTCTGTCACATTTTCTGTTGGGAATACAAAAAAAGCCAGGCTATTTACTGTCAATTGTCAAAAGCTTTTCAAAATTGATAACAAGCTATGCACTTTTGGAGATATACAGTAACCAAGTAGCCTCTATCCCTAGTGGCTGTAAGAGTACATTTATTGACTATTGACAATAATAATATGAATCTTAACTGTCAATAAGTTATTAAGAGATGTTGCTAATAAATATGACAATTTATAGTTCTTAAATGTCTCCTTACAGCCAAGAGCAGGTTAATGTTGAACAGAACACGTTTGATCTTCAGCTGAAATGTTTGTTTGAGACTTTAAAGAAAAAACAAACTCACACTAAAGATGTCACATCAAAACTGGGCATTGAAAAGGGTAAGTCAAGCAAAAGTATCAGAGCTGAGAAGTAATCTGCATTTTTTGTATCAGCATAGGTGTACAGGCACTTTAATAGCATTTGATGATACAATTGAAAAGAGTATTATTTGACTCTATAACCTATTGCCTGAATGAGTGTAGGCCTACCATTCATTAAATCATTGGGTGTACCATTAATTGTTTCTATTGCTTCCAATGCAGTGTTCGAGCAAGGTGATGCTGCTGAATATTTTGAGAAGATTTTAAACAAGGTCAATCCGGCTGTGTCTAAGGTACTGCTTCGCTCAACAAATGTAGGTGCAATTCAATGTATAGAAGTTATGAAATTACAAGACTGACAAAAGTTTTTTTTTTTAGATATTTCAAGGACATTTGAGGCACACTGCCACCTGTTCTCTATCTGACCGTCATGTGAACAGTGATGAAGTTGGTCCATTTTGGACTGTGCCACTCTCAATGGAAGATAACAACTACTACAGTGTGGTAGGGAAATGCCTAATTCACCTATTATAGCAACTCTAACATGTTCTACATACAGGGCTACCTGATACTTCAAATGCCATGTGGTATGGAATGTGTCTTAATGATTTTTAATTGTCGTTGGTATGTGCAAATTTTGTATTGTAAAAAAATATATACATCTAGTTAAATGTTTTTTTTTTTTTTAAATTTTTTATCCCATTTTCTCCCCAATTTTCGTGGTATCCAATCGCTAGTAATTACTACCTTGTCTCATCGCTACAACTCCCGTACGGGCTCGGGAGAGACGAAGGTCGAAAGCCATGCGTCCTCCGAAGCACAACCCAACCAGCCGTACTGCTTCTTAACACAGCGCGCCTCCAACCCGGAAGCCAGCCGCACCAATGTGTCGGAGGAAACACCGTGTACCTGGCCCACTTGGTTGGCGCGCACTGCGCCCGGCCCGCCACAGGAGTCGCTGGAGCACGATGAGACAAGGATATCCCTACCGGCCAAACCCTCCCTACCCCGGACGACGCTATGCCAATTGTGCGTCGCCCCACGGACTTCCCGGTCGCGGCCGGCTGCGACAGAGCCTGGGCGCGAACCCAGAGACTCTGGTGGCGCAGTTAGCACTGCGATGCAGTTATCTAGACCACTGCGCCACCCGGGAGGCCCTTTAGTTAAATGTTTTTAATTAACAGCATATTCGTTCAGTGAGAATGTATTTTACTGTATGTTGGAATTTGAGGGAAAAAGCAAATTAATTACATTTAGGCTTATTGTATGATAATAATGCCAACATTTGATATTTTGTGACAAATTGGTTGAGGCAAATAACACTGTACCGTTGGGCTGCTGAAGTTGGAGGTGCAAGATACAATTTTGTTTGTTTTTTCAGAGAGATGGTTTTGAGGATTTTTTCAAGTCTTCAACTGTCAGTGGTGACAATCAGATATACTGTGACTACTGCGATGGGAAAACAGACGCAATCCTTGTGAGTAATGGTATACAATCAATACTCAATCAATATGCTACATCGATACTTGTATCAAAGGTAACACTGTGAAAAATGCTATGTTACTGGGTCTTCTTCTAGAGGTGTGATAATAGTATGTTTTGTGTCTCCAGGCATGTGAGATGGAATGTCCCCCAGAGATTCTGACTCTGCTCCTCAAGAGGTTTCAGTTTGACTACCACAGAATGTCATATGTCAAAATTGAGAGCTGTGTGGAGGTGCCTCACACGTTACAGACAAAGGTAACTATAAAATGTTTTTCCTTGAACAGGTTATTGTGTTATAAAACACTTTTTTATTAGGTTGTATAACTTAGGTAGTAATGTTAATTGCCTTTAAAAATAGAGTAGGATTGTAAATATGTGTTTTCAGTGTGTTACTTTATAGCCCTCCTCCTCTCTGTACCTTTCCCTACTTTTGGACCGATCTGAAAAAGCTCAGACCTTTTGATTTACTCAATGTCTCTGAACAGGACTGTGACTATGAACTCTATGCAGTTGTGGATCATGTGGGAGGTCTAAGAGGTGGACATTACACTGCTAGAATCAAGTCCTATCAGAATCATAACTGGTATGTGTTCGATGACAGCTACGTCACACAGGTAAGGGATACTTAACTTTTTAAAATCTAGTATATACCACCCTGCTATTTCCTCAACATGCATCCCATCCCTAGTTATAGTTGAACACTGCTGCTCCTCTCTTACAGCTCATTTCAAAACCATTTGAACAAGATGAGAGTTTTAGGTAAATATAGATGTGGGTGCGCTTTATTTGCAAACTTGTGTCCATTTAATTAAGTGTAATTGTCAAATTAGAAAAGCCTTGAAGTAACTAATTATTATTCCATTACTGTAGGTCCCAGAGTGCGTACCTGCTTATGTACAGGAAATGTAAGTTAACAAATGTGAATTGTCTTTTTTATCTATGTGGTATATTTTATCCATGTCATTCATGTGATTCTACTTCTCCATAAGGTCAAACATTCCTCTATTTGATAAATCACAGTGTTACTTCTGTCACTGTTAATTTACCTCCTTTTCTAAGTGGATTCTCCAGATCGTCAGATGAACCATGAAACCGACCACAAAAGTTCATTCAGTGACTCTCAACAATCTACTCCTTCCTGTTCCTTTGAGACGGGAGCCAGCGGAACAAGCGAAGAAAAAGAGAGAAAAGTTCAATCAAATCAATCTATCAATCCAGTTGACTTGGTAGGGAGAACAGACGTTGTCCCAGAGGAAAGACAGAAAGATGATGGAAAGGTTGTTGATATGATAAGACAGATGAACATAAAAGATAGGAGTGTAGAGGATAACGTTGCTGCTACTGATGATAAAGATAATTATTTGAATGGAGAGAAAGAACAGAAAGTAGGGGATGATGTTGTTGGACAAAAAGAACAGGAAGGTGAAGTGGCCAATGTTGAGGTGCAAATGAATGATGAACGGAGCAGGGAAGAGGGTATGACAAGAAAGTATCATGGTGTGAAAGGAGAACTGGAAAAAAAGGAGGAAGGTGGACAGAATCAAAGAGATAAGCCAAAGAAAAGGGAGGTAACAGTTGTGGATGTTATGAATGAAGCTGGACAGAATCAAAGAGATAAGGCAAGGAAAAGGGAGGATATTGTTGTGGATGTTGTGGATGAAGCTTTACAGAATCAAAGAGATAAGGCAAGGAAAAGGGAGGATATTGTTGTGGATGTTGTGGATGAAGCTGGACAGAATCAAAGAGATAAGCCAAAGAAAAGGGAGGTAACAGCTGTGGATGTTGTGAATGAAGCTGGACAGAATCAAAGAGATAAGGCAAAGAAAAGGGAGGATATTGTTGTGCATGTTGTGGATGAAGCTGGACAGAATCAAAGAGATAAGGCAAGGAAACGGGAGGATATTGTTGTGGATGTAGATAACGTCTTGGAAAATGGAACAGAGGGTGATGTGATGAATAGAAAGGATGTGGTTGTGACGGACAGAGATGGAGATAATAATGAGAGAAAGAGGAATAGAGATGGTGCAGCAAAGACAAAGCCAGGTAGAATAGTAGATGACACTGGGGATGATAGAACAGCAGAAGTAAATGGCGGTGAGCTAAAGACAATACAGGTTGAAGTGGCAAAGTTAGGAGAGGATTGTGATGTGACAACGATGAGTCAAACTAACCACAGTAAATATCCCAGTTCCGTTGGTACATTTCAGAACAGACTGACAGCCACCCCAGAGGAGACAACAACATGTTTTTGCTTCAAGAGAAAAAGAAAGGGAGGGGTAAAGATCAGTGAACATGACAAAAGGAAGAAATGGAATTGGAGACGAGCAGAGAAGGTGAAAAGAAGAGTATGTTAGGAGGATGTTAGGAGGACAGAGTAGAAAAGAGAAAAAGAAGGAAAAGGCAAATAGAAAGAAACAATTGAAAAGAGATGAGGAAATAAAGAAAAGCTCATAGAGAGAATAAAGGAGGTAAAGAAGAACCCAGTGGGAAAGAGAAAAGGTTACCTTGAAGTTTAAGTTGATACTAATAAAAATAATTGAATGGAAGTCATGAGAATGGTTCTATCTAAAACTAAGTAATGAAGATGTAAGTAATGAACTTTGATGATATGCTCAATTGAACCAAATAAGGATTAGTGAGACAGCTGTGATAAATTGCTCTTCTAATTACACCAAACTGACATGTAAAATATGAATGATTGCCAAGTTCATACTATGACTAAGTATCAAAACAGTGATAGAACAGCAGTAGCCTAAATACTGCAGAATAGGCTATACCTTTAGATGGCTAAACAGGAGTTACTTAAATCAAAAGTGATGTTATAGGAGATATAACAGCTGCAACATGTTGTTTTCTTCAGAGCTGAAAACAAATAACCATAGACCTAAAGCACACCAACAACACTTCTTCTATACCGCATACTATTCAAGGATTATTGTTTGAATAACTTTATTCACTATTATGTGTCGATTTTTATCTTGCTTTTTTTCACTCTTTATGCGGAGAACACCTGAAGAACAATTATCACTGAATTATCACAGTACATTTTTGTAATGTTTGTTTACGTGTCAATTAATCCCATAATGGATGCGTTGCCAACTGCCAATTTAACACGAAAATACAATTTTATTCATATATATATATAAAAAAAAGGCCAATTTTACTAAACTATTTAGCTACCTTACAGTGAACATATATAGGATCTTAATTGGCCCTGTACTGTCGCAGCAAAATAATTCTGCAGCAACAGGATTTGAACGTTTAGTCCATAATATCGTTTGATCGGTGGTTAGGCTATTAGCTGGTCAAAATGAGGCTACATGAAAAGTGGAATACTGTTCATATAAACAAAGCTCTTCTCCATTTCCTGCCATGCAGGAAAATTCTAAGCAACACAAGAGTGATCAAATTAATATCCAACATCTGTACAAATTGCGAAAGAAACACCCAGAACAGATCACTCTCAAAGTCGCTGTTTCCAAGGAGAGCTGTTTGACTTGCGTCCGTTGATTTATTCATCAAATATTCCTATAAGTGAACACATCGATATTGTAAACCTTCAGGAAGTCAATTTGAAATGCACATTCAATGGAAACGTTTTAATATAAAATAAGTCACATGTTTTCCCATCAACAGATCTTTTCAATTAGATGATGGTACAGATTATTTAGACATGATGGATCCCTTTTGGAACAACCAATACGGGTTTTTCATTACTGTGTGTATCAATAATGGTCCACTGCCCAAAGGACATCCAGACAACTTGACAAAACTGTGGGAAGCATTGGAGTCAACAAGCATCCCTATGGAACGCTTTCGTCCATGCCCCGACGAATTGAGGGAAAAAGGGGGGGTGCAACTCAATAATAGGAAGGTGTTCTAAATGTTTTGTACACTCAGTGTATATGTCTTTGTTAGAAAGAATACTATATTTCCCTTGACGGTGTGATGCTGAATGTAAAAAAATGCTCTCTGAATTTTTAAAAATCTGATTGTCACCACTGTCAGTTGAAGGCTTGAAAAAATCCTCAAAACCAGCCCTCTAAAAAAACAAACAACATTTGATCTTGCACCTCCAACATTTTGCCTCAACCAATTTGCCACATCATATCAAATTATAATATCATTATCTTACAATATGAGGCAACATTTTATTTGTCCCCCCTACTCCAAAATACAGTGAATACATACATGCACAACTATGCTCTTAATTAAACTCCATAAGACACATTGCATACTAAATGCCATTTGAAGTATTTGACAGCCTTGTACATAGAACATGTGAGAGTTGCTATAATAGGTGAATTAGGCGTTACCCTACCACACTGTAGTAGTTGTTATCTTCCATTGAGAGTGGCACAGTCCAAAATGGACCAACTTCATCACTCTTTACATGCTGATCAGATATAGAACAGGTGGCAGTGTGCCTCAAATTTCCGTGAAAGATCTGAAAAGAAATACTTCAATCAGTCAGAGTTTTCACCTGGATTCACCTGGTCAGGTAGGTCATGGAAGAGCACGTGTTTATAATGTTTGGTACACAGTGTATTCCTGGAAATAATCAGAATTCATGTAAACATTACAGTTTTGAAAACATAGTTTGTCCAAAAACAGTAGTCTCTTGGCACAATTTACCCCGGGTATGGAGGTTGAGCCTTGGGTAAGTTAAGCCGCCTACAAATGTCTGTACTGAATAAATATTACCACAACCTTTTTAAAACCATGTCTATCTTTATTTCCCCAACACAATTCAACACAAAAACAATAACTTTTTTGTCTTTTAAAAATGTTAAGCATCTTTTAACAGGCTTAACACCTAACAAACACTTGTGACTTAAAAAAACAACAACACTTTTAACAAGCCAGGCCCTGTACGTTCCAATTCATCCCAAAGGGTTTCGATGCATTTGAGGTCAGTGCTCTATGCAGGCCAGTCAAGTTCTTCCACACCAATCTCAGCAAACCATTTCAGTATGGACTTCGCTTTGTGCACGGGTGTATTGTCATGCTGAAACTGGAAAGGGCCTTCTCAAAACTGTTGCCACAAAGTTGGAATAACAGAATCGTCTAGAATGTCATTGTATGCTGTAGCATTAAGATTTCACTTCACTGGAACTAAAGGGCCTAGCCCGAACCATGAAAAACAGACCCATTTCTCCTCCACCAAACTTTACAACTGGCACTATGCATTGGGGCAGGTAGCGTTCTCCTGGCATCTGCCAAACCCAGATTAGTCTGTCGGACTGCCAGATGGTGAAGTATGATTCCACTGCTCCAGAGTCCAATGGCAACGAGCTTTACACCACTCCAGCCGACGCTTTGCATTGCGCATGATGATCTTAGGCTTGTGTGCGGCTGCTCAGCCATGGAAACCCATTTCATGAAGCTCCCAACGAACAGTTATTGTGCTGACATTGCTTCCAGAGGCAATTTGGAACTCGGTAGTGAGTGTTGCAACCGAGGACAGCCGATTTTTACGCGCTACTCGGTTCAGCACTTGGCTGTTCCGTTCGGTGAGCTTCTGTGGACGACCAATTCGCGGCTGAGCCGTTGTTGCTCCTAGACGTTTCCACTTCACAATAACAGCACCTACAGTTGACCGGGTCAGCTCTAGCAGGGAAAAAAATGGATGAACTGACTTGTTGGAAAGGTGGCATCCTATGATGGTTCCACGTTGAAAGTCTCTGAGTTCTTCAGTGAAACCATTCTACTGCCAATGTTTGTCTATGGAGATTGCATGTCTGTGAACTGGATTTATACACCTGTCAGCCATGAATGTGGCTGAACTAGCCGAATACACAAATTTGAAGGGGTGTCCACATACTTTTGTATATATAGTGTAGAAGCATCATGAAACCTTTCACAAAATAAATTATTTGACTTGATGAAAATCTGTTTTTGGAGCTTATTTACTTACCACTTTTTCCATGTGGTTTCTTCCTTCACAGACTCCATGAAATGATGACTTCTTCCTTTTTATGGTTGAAAAAAAACAAGGTTGGCTCAACTTACCCCTTTGGCTCAAGTTACAGTCTTAGAAACAAAGTTTCTTCAATTGTCCCCATAGGAGCACCGTCTTGGATTCCATGTAAAACCCTCCATGGAAAGGGTTCTACATGAAACCCTAAAAGATTCTACCTGGACACAAAAGAGTTCTACATGGAACCAAAAAGGGTTCTTCAAAGGATTCTCTTATGGGGACAGCCGAATAACCTTTTTAGGTTCTAGATATTGTAGCACCTTTTTCTCTGAAAGTGTACGCCACCTTCCTGTCCGGTGACTACTGCAATGAGAAAAACAGATGCAATCTTTGTGAGTTATGATATTTAGAATACTCAATCAATATCCTAACTCGATAATTGTACCAAAAGTTTCTCAGAAAGACATCTAGAAAAATACTCTGTTACTGGGTCTTCTTCTATAGGTGTGATAATAGTGTGTTTCATGGGCGAAATAGTGGTGTAGATATTGGGGGGACGAACAGTAGCCGGGGATTCAATGGGGCCCTCCCCCGGAATACTTTTAACATTTTAAAACGTATTTCCTGCAATTCTACACATTTTGCCATTGGCAGATATAATGTGCTGTTTTATAGCTTATATCATGCTATTCTTCACATTTTGCCATGAGGATGAGAGAAAATGTTGCAGTTTTAAAGTTAGCTGTCCAGTGAAAATCTAGATTTTAAAGGTTCGCATTCTGTTAACTCATACCCAAATAATGTTGTTGATTCATCCTATACTCGTATTTGTGGCCAAAGGATACATTGGAGAAAAACACTTCCAAAACCCCATCTCAAACTTGATGATGTCATCCTCCTAAGGAGAATGAGCTGGCCAATCAGCAATCTACTCGCATTCTTCTTCTTAATTTAACCGGTATACATCCCCACCATTTTTATTACATTTTAAACAAATTATGTGGGGGGGGGGGGTCGATCTGTTCTGAATATTGGAGGGGATATCCCCCCCCCCCCCCTCCATTTCTGTGGCAATTTCGCCTATGGTGTGAGTTGTGTCTCCGGGCATGTAAGATGGTACATCCACACCCAGAGATTCTTAATGCTCCTCAAGTTGTTTGAGTTTGACTTACCACATGATGTCAAAATTGAGAGCCACAACAGTTACTATATAGTTAATACATTTTTTAAACCATTTCCTCATAACCTGTTTTACTTCAAATCATAAGAGAGGCATAAATCAATCTTGCTAATATCAGGCTGTCTGTTTACAAACTTGAGGATCCTGTCTCCATTGTCATAGCTCTTCTCGTCCTCCATTTTGTTTCTTTCTGTCTTTCATTTACTGCCTCATACACACAGGGTGGACTGTGAGATATGACTAAGGGAGGCATGCAGGCAAGCAGGTGTGCTCTCCCTGGAATTTTCTTGGCCTTGATTTTCAACATCAGTAAATGTTTCTCTCTTTCCACCTAGCATTTACAAGAAGTCACATTTGTATTTACAAGAAGTCTAACCTCTGCTTTGGTGACAGGGTGTTCTCTAGAGCTACACCCAGGCTCTGGAATTCCCTCACTTCACCTGTTCCCTCCACACGTCAGAATTTCCATATTTCAGTCCCATCTTGTGGACACCTGGTTACATAGACTAGATGTAACATAGTAAATTGAAATCCGAGACACTCAAATGAGTATGATATGTTACATTTGGTAGGGTCACATAAGACAGATGCTTGCTTAAGGCAAAAACACAAACGTCTAGCAACCCAAAGTTTGCGGGTTTGAATCTCATCATGGACAACTTGCTACATTGCAACTACTTAGCATGTTAGCTAATGATAGGTGAGAATTATCTGTTAATTGAATGATTAGAATATTCCGCCCTGAAACATATAATTGTATGGAATTGATTAGAATGTATAACATCATAATCAATAAATGTGTAGTCCTAGTCAGAATTAGGGTAAAGACAATATGTCTTTATGGTATTTTAAACACAGACTGTCTGAGCTTGGTGCCGACCTGACTAGAGATTTGGGAGAGAACGGGGAGCACGTCTCTGGGTGCTCTCATTAAACTGCCCCAGACACTGGGGGAACGAAAACAGTCCAGTAACAAACTCGAACATACACAAACACGTATAGTTCGAAACAAACACCACGCTTACCAACTAACAATCCCGCACCAACTCACGCCCTGACCATACTAAATAAATACAAAACAAGGGAAAACAGGTAAGGAACGTGACACGGAGGCCCAGATAAAATATTCCAAAAGTTTTTTTCACGGGAACGTTCTAAAGTCAAGAATACAACACAATTCATTTTATACTGACTTCTCACGCCCACACATTCACACAACCATACGCACACACATACACACAACCATACGCACACACATACACACAACCATACGCATACACACAACCATACGCACACACATGTCCTGCTACCCAGCCGACAGAGATTAGTGACCTTGTCCTTAAGACGAGTAGGGTGGCCGAAGTTCACCGTGTTTCATTAAAGGAACATTTGTTATTGCATCCTCTGTTTCCTGTGCCTGACTTCGCACTCTGACACCCAGTCCTTACAGAAACACCCACCACCAAAGGACCAAGCAGAGTGGGAAAGGACAGCAGCAGCAGCGGAGAAAGACACAGGACTCATGGACTTGGGAGGAGATCCTGGACGAAAAGGGACCCTGGGCAGAGCTAGAGGAGTGTTGCCGTCCTAAGGCAGAGTTGGAGGCAGCGAAGGCAGAGAGGCGCTGGTATGAGGAGGCAGCGCGGCGACGCGGTTGGAAGCCCGAGAGTCAGACCCAAAAATGTATTGGGGGGGGGGGGGGGGGGGGGGCACACGCGGAGTGTGGCTAAGCCGGGTAGGAGACCTGAGCCAACTCCCCGTGCTTACCGTGGAGTGAGAGGGCGGCGTACTGGTCAGACACCGTGTTATGCGGTGGAGCGCACGGTGTCCCCAGTACGCGTGCTTAGCCCAGTGCGGGCTATTCCACCTAGCCGCACTGGCCGGGCTGGTTTGTGCATAGAGCCGGGTGCCATGAAGCCGGGTGCCATGAACGCCTTACAAATGGTGTCCCCGGTTCGCCAGCATAGTCCAGTGCGGGCTATTCCACCTCGCCGCACTGGCAGGGCTACGGGAAACATTCAACCGGGTAAGGTTGGGCAGGCTCGGTGCTCAAGAGCTGTTGTACTCCCTCACGGTCCGGTATATCAGGTGCCACCTCAGGTGCCAGCCCCCCGCACCAGGCTGTCTCTTCGGGTTCTCTCTACAGTTGCTCCCGCCTGTCCAGCGCTGTCAGAGCCTTCCTCTTCTTCAGCGCAGCCAGAGTCTCTCATCTGCCCAGAGCTGTCTGAGCTGCCTGCCTGCCCAGAGCTGTCTAAGCTGTCTGCCTGCCAAGCACTGTCTAAGCTGTCTGCCTGCCCAGCGCTGTCTGAGCTGCCTGCCTGCCCAGCGCTGTCTGAGCTGCCTGCCTGCCCAGCGTGGTCTGAGCCGCCCGTCTGTCCCGAGCCGTCAGAGCCGCCCGTCTGTCCCGAGCCATTAGAGCCGTCCGTCAGTCAGGAGCTGCCAGAGCCGCCAGCCAGCCAGGAGCTGCCAGAGCCGCCAGCCAGCCAGGAGCTGCCAGAGCCGCCAGCCAGCCAGGAGCTGCCAGAGCCGCCAGCCAGCCAGGAGCTGCCAGAGCCAGCAAGCCAGGACCAGCCAGAGCCAGTCAGCCAGGATCTGCCAGAGCTGTCAGCCAGCCAGGACCTGCCGGAACTGTCAGTCAGCCAGGACCTGCCAGAGCCGCCAGCCAGGATCTGCCAGAGCCTGCAGTCAGCCAGGCGATGCCAAAATCGCCTTTCACTCTGGAGCTGCCGGAGGCGTCTTTCACTCCTGCGCTGCCGGAGTCTCCCGCCTGTCCGGCGCTGCCGGAATTCTCCGTTCATTCGGGACCCATGGCTAGGGTCCCCAGGCCAAGGTCGGCGGCGAGGATCGCCGCTCATAAGAGGCCACGGGGGCGATTAAGGAGGCGGACAAAAACATTGTTGAAGTGGGGTCCACGTCCCGAGCCAGAGCCGCCATCGTGGACAGACGCCCACCCAGACCCTCCCCTAGAATTTTAGGTGGTGCGCCCGGAGTTCGCACCTTGAGGGGGGGGGGGTTCTGTCACGTTCCTGACCTGTTTTCCCTTGTTTTGTATTTATTTAGTATGGTCAGGGCGTGAGTTGGGGTGAGTTGTCTATGTGTGTTTTTCTATGTTGGTATTTTGTGTTCGGCCTGGTATGATTCTCAATCAGAGGCAGCTGTCAATCGTTGTCCCTGATTGAGAATCATACTTAGACAGCCGGGGTTTCACGTGTGGTTTGTGGGTGTTTGTTCCTGTGTTAGTGTTTCGCCACACGGGACTGTTACGGTATGTTCGTTTGTTGTTTTATATCGTGTATTGTTTTCGTGTACATTAAATATCTGTAACGGTAGTCATATTCCTCCTCCTCGCACGAGGAGAGGCGAGAAGAATCGGACCAATTCGCGGAGTGGTTCGATCCTTCTCGCCTCTCCTCGTCCGAGGAGGAGGAATATGACTACCGTTACAGAAACACCCACCAACAAAGGACCAAGCGGAGTGGAAAAGGGCAGCGACAGCAGCAACAGAAGACACAGGACTCGTGGACTTGGGAAGAGATCCTGGACGGCAAAGGACCCTGGGTTCAGCCAGGGGAATATCGCCGTCCCAAGGCGGAGTTGGAGGCAGCGAAGGCAGAGAGGCGCTGGTATGAGGAGGCAGCGCGGCGACGCGGTTGGGAGCCCGAGAGTCAGACCCAAAGATTTCTTGGGGGGGGAGGGGCACACGCGGAGTGTGGCAAAGCCGGGTAGGAGACCTGAGCCAACGCCCCGTGCTTACCGTGGAGTGAGAGGGCGTCGTACTGGTCAGACACCGTGTTATGCGGTAAAGCGCACGGTGTCCCCAGTACGCGTGCTTAGTCCAGTGCGGGCTATTCCACCTTGCCGCACTGGCCGGGCTAGGTTGGGCATCGAGCCGGGTGTCATGAAGCCGGCTCAACGCATCTGGTCTCCAGTGCGTCTCCTTGGGCCGGCGTACATGGCACCAGCCTTACAAATGGTGTCCCCGGTTTGCCAGCATAGCCCAGTGCGGGCTATTCCACCTCGCCGCACTGGCAGGGCTACGGGGGCCATTCAACCAGGTAAGGTTGGGTGGGCTCGGTGCTCAAGAGCTCGTGTTCTCCTTCATGGTCCGGTAAATCCGGTGCCACCTCCACGTACCAGTCCTCCGGTAGCAGCCCCCCGTACCAGGCTGTCTCTCCGGGTTCTCTCTCCAGCTGCTTCCACCTGTCCAGCGCTGTCAGAGCATTCCTCTTCTCCAGCGCAGCCAGAGTCTCTCATCTGCCCAGCACTGTCTGAGCTGCCTGCCTGCCCAGCACCGTCAGAGCTGCCCGTCTGTCCCGAGCCGTCAGAGCTGCCCGTATGTCCCGAGCCGTCAGAGCTGCCCGTATGTCCCGAGCCGTCAGAGCTGCCCGTCTGTCCCGAGCCGTCAGAGCTGCCCGTCTGTCCCGAGCCGTCAGAGCTGCCCGTCCGCCAGACAGGAGCAGCCAGAGCCTTCCGCCAGACAGGAGCAGCCAGAGCCTTCCGCCAGCCATGAGCAGCCAGAGCCGTCAGCCAGCCAGGATCCGCCAGAGCCAGCCAGCCAGGATCCGCCAGAGCCAGCCAGATATGAGTCTCCAGCTTCAGTGATTTTTGCAATTTGTTCCAGTCATTGGCAGCAGAGAACTGGAAGGAAAGGCGGCCAAAGGAGAAATTGGCTTTGGGGGTGACCAGTGAAATATACCTGCTGGAGCACGTGCTACAGGTGGGTGCTGCTATGGTGACCAGTGAGCTGAATTAAGGCGGGGCTTTACCTAGCAAAGACTTATAGATGACCTGGAGCCAGTGGGTTTGGCGACGAATATGAAGCGAGGGCCAGCCAACTAGAGCATATAGGTCGCAGTGGTGGGTAGTATATGGGGCTTTGGTGACAAAACGGATGGCACTGGGATAGACTGCATCCTATTGTCACGGCTGTCTTCGTCCTCCTCATCTGATGAGGAGAAGCGAGAAGGATTGGAGGACCAATACGCAGCGTTGTAAGTGTTCGTCATTTTAATGGAAAAACTGAACACTACAAAACAACAAAGTGACAACCGTGAAGCTAATGAACAATCGTGCTGACACAAACACTACACATGGACAATCGCCCACAACCCAAAATGACAAAACAGGCTACCTAAATATATACTGTACTCTATACCATCTACTGCATCTTGCCTATGCCGTTCTGTACCATCACTCATTCATATATCTTTATGTGCATATTCTTTATCCCTTTACACTTGTGTGTATAAGGTAGTAGTTGTGGAATTGTTAGGTTAGATTACTTGTTGGTTATTACTGCATTGTCGGAACTAGAAGCACAAGCATTTCGCTACACTCGCATTAACATCTGCTAACCATGTGTATGTGACAAATAAAATTTGATTTGATTTGATTTTAATGGCAAAGCAAAAACAGGCTTTTCGACATTTTTGCAAATGTATTAAAAATAAACCACGGAAATATCACATTTACATAAGTTTTCAGACCCTTTACTCAGTACTTTGTTGGAGCACTTTTGGCAGCCTTGAGTCTTAGGTATGACGCTACGAGCTTGGCACACTTGTCTTTGGGGGGGTGGGGGAGTTTCTCCCATTCTTCTCTGCAGATCCTCTAAATCTCTGTCAGGTTGGATGGGGCGCATCGCTGCACAGCTATTTTCAGGTCTCTCCAGAGATGTTCGATGGGGTTCAAGTCTGGGCTCTGACTGGGCCACTCAATGATATTCAGAGACTTGTCCCCGAAGCCACTCCTGCGTTGTCTTGGCCGTGTGCTTAGGGTCACTGTCCTGTTGGAAGGTAAACCTTCGCCCCAGTCCGAGGTCCTGAGCTCTCTGGAGCAGGTTTTCATCAAGGATCTCTCTGTACTTTACTCCGTTCATCTTTCCCTCGATCCTGACTAGTCTCCCAGACCCTGGCGCTGAAAAACATCCCCACAGCATAATGCTGCCACCACCCTGCTTCACCGTAGGGATGGTGCCAGGTTTCCTCCAGACTTGATGCTTGGCATTCAGGCCAAAGAGTTCAATCTCGGTTTCATCAGACCAGAGAATATTGTTTCTTATGGTCTGAGAGTCCTTTAGGTGCCTTTTGGCAAACTCCAAAGGGGCTGTTATGTGCCTTTTACTGAGGAGTGGCTTCGGTCTAGCCACTTTACCATAGGAAGAGTGGTGGTGGTTCCAAACTTCTTCCATTTAAGAATGGAGGCCACTGTGTTCTTGGGGACCTTCAATGCTGCAGAAATGTTTTGGTACCCTTCCCAAGATCTGTGCCTTGACACAATCCTGTCTCGGAGCTCTACGGACAATTCCTTTAACCTCATGGCCTGGTTTTTGCTCTGACATGCACTGTCAACTGTGGGACCTTATATGGACAGGTGTATTTGATCATATTATCCAGTGTTCAGACTCATCTCTTCAGTAGGTCATGTGATTGAGTGTAGTCTGGCCCAGGAGTGTGAAGGTGAACGGAAAGGCTCGGGAGCAACGAACCGCCCTTGCTGTCTCTGCCTGGCCGGTTCCCCTCACTCCACTGGGATTCTGTGCCTCTAACCCTATTACAGTGGCTGAGTCACTCGCTTACTGGTGCTCTTCCATGCCGTCCCTAGGAGGGGTGCGTCACTTGAGTGGGTCACTGACGTGAATTGAGTCACTGACGTGTTCTTCCTCTCTGGGTTGGCGCCCGCCCTAGGGTTGTACCGTGGCAGAGATCTTTGTGGGCTATACTCGGCCTTGTCTCAAGATAGTAAGTTGGTGGTTGAAGATATCCCTCTAGTGGTGTGGGGGCTGTGCTTTGGAAAAGTGGGTGGGGTTATATCCTGCCTGTTTGGCCCTGCCTGGGGGTATCATCGGATGGGGCCACAGTGTCTCCTGACCCCTCCTGACTCAGCCTCCAGTATTAATGCTGCGGTAGTTTATGTGTCGGGGGCTAGGGTCAGTCTGTTATATCTGGAGTTCTTCTCCTGTCTTATCCGGTGTCCTGTGTGAATTCAAGTATGCTCTCTCTAATTCTCTCTTTCTCTCTTTTTTTCTTTCTCTCTCTCGGAGGACTTGAGCCCTAGGACCATGCCTCAGGACTACCTGGCATGATGACTCCCTGCTGTCCCCAGTCCACCTGGCCGTGCTGCTGCTCCAGTTTCAACTGTTCTGCCTGCGGCTATGGAACCCTGACCTGTTCACCGGACGTGCTACCTGTCCCAGACCTGCTGTTTTCAACTCTCTAGAGACAGCAGGAGCGGTAGAGATACTCTCAATGCTCGGCTATGAAAAGCCAACTGACATTTACTCTTGAGGTGCTGACTTGTTGCACCCTTGACAACTACTGTGATTATTATTATTTAACCATGCTGGTCATTTATGAACATTTGAACATCTTGGCCATGTTCTGTTATAATCTCCACCCGGCACAGCCAGAAGAGGACTGGCCACCCCTCATAGCGTGGTTCCTCTCTAGGTTTCTTCCTAGGTTTTGGCCTTTCTAGGGAGTTTTTCCTAGCCACAGTGCTTCTACACTTGCATTGCTTGCTGTTTGGGGTATTAGGCTGGGTTTCTGTACAGCACTTTGAGATATCAGCTGATGTAAGAAGGGCTATATAAATACATTTGATTTGATTTGAATGCCTATTCCAAATTATGTCCAATCAATTGAATTTACCACAGGATCAATGAAAACAGGACGCACATGAGCTCAATATCGAGTTTCATAGCAAAGGGTCTGAATACTTATATAAATAAGGTATTTCAGTTTTTTCTGCAAACATTTTGAAGACTAAAATTTGGGAAAAGGGAAGGGGTCTGAATACTTTCCGAATTCACTGTAGGTTGCAAACCTCTCTCACATGTCTGGACACGAAAAAAATGTACTTTAATGAAATATATTTATACCCATGATGACTTTGCTAATGATATTAAAATGCCATTGAATGTATAACTAACTTTGTCTGAATCTGGATTATTTGAAATCCTTGGTTTGTCCTCTAATACTTTCCATACGGAAAATGTTTTCCACTAGTATTTGGTCCCATGTTCCTAGCACGCAATCAAGCTTGTGACTCTACAAACTCTTTGGATGCATTTGCAGTTTGATTTGGTTGTGTTTTGGGTTATGTTTTGCCCAATATAGACTGAATGGTGAATGATTACTGGAGTAATTTTCTTTCTAAGTGAGAAGATGTTTCTGAATTAATCCTGATAATGCCATGATTAAGAATAATGAATGAATCATAAATAATGATGAATGAGAAAGTTACCAAGGCTACAACCCAGTTTACAACAAACTTTCCCACAACTTGACAGAACGTTCCCTTAAGAGTCTCATTAGGTCATTACTTAACATTTTCATGGAAGAGAGCATTCCCTTAATGTAAAACAGAACTTACCCAGAACGTGATTACAAAGTTCTCAGTATATTCAATATTAATGTTCTAGACACGTTTCATGGGAACTTTGCAAGAATTTTCTCATCCAGTTTTCTGACTGTTACAAGAATATTCCATCAGCTTATCACCAAACTTAAACAGAACATGGTTGTCATGTTCTCAGAGCATAATATATTGATGTTCTAGATATGTTTCATGGGAGCAGTCTGCCTGGGGTCCTCTATCAAATATGTACTTGTATCAGCCATGCTATTTGAGTCATACCATTGCGCTGTGCCTCTCACAGACAGACTAGAGTATCTTCACCAGTCACACACTATCCCACTACACTGTCTGTCCTTGCATGTCTGATAACTTATCCAGTGTATAGATCTCACTGTCAGACCGTTTTTGATTTTTGAGTATACAGTTAAATGTCCATGCACATTTATGTCAAAGAATTTGCCATTTGATATTACTATGTTCTTAATTTTTTTTCGTATTCTAATTTTATTATTGTTGTTGCATTGTCAAGGATTGTTTAGTGTCACAATATGAACAGTTATTACTAATTTCTCTTTCACTGTTTTAAAACAAAGCATTTCTCCACTTCTATACCTCTTAGATTTACTGTATATTGAAAGCTATGTGTTAATGATGCTTAAAAGCGCATCTTTCATGCATTATGTGTTAGCCTAGCCCTTTTACATATAATGGACTGTTTGATAAGATATCAGTTAAGATCTGCACAGGCTCAGTATAAAAGGGACTTTTGATTTGAAGCGTTTTGTTTTACCAGTAAAATACTGTATTATTGGGTGGATGTTTGCTACTGGTATAAGCAATTTGTTTTATTATTCTGATCTCATAAATCTGTGTCCTGAAATGAAGACGTCAGTTTGATTTCCATTGTTGTTATGGAGTACAAAAACATCAATAACAAACAGATGAAGTTTGTTACTTTTGTCAGTAGTTTATTAGATTACATGATGATGCACATAAGCAACATGATAATAATGATAAGATGGTATAGAAATCATAATTAACATAAAGGACTGAGTCTACACACTATGAAACTTGCTTTGTATAATATCTAAGATTTTAATATAAGATGGTAAAAGAAAACATTATGCTTCACATGAAGCACTGCACACAAACTCAATATATGGATAAGAAATATATGGAGAAGAAATGTTTATGTGGAGCAACATTTCTACCTACGTGTTCTGTTGGAGACAATGTAAGCAGAGTTTACAGTATGCAGTGAATAAGAGGCATCTTATTTTTCAGTTTCTATTCCAGGTGGGTATAGAGGTCTGCCGAGGAGCCACTCCAGCAGAGCAGGCTGTGAAATATGAGCTGGTCTGCAAGCACTTCTCCGTGAGCTTAAGGCACACAAAGCAGAACTCTTTATTGCACCTTGGGCAGAGAATATTCTTACAACCAGTCTTGTCGTGTTCCACCCGTTGGCCACAGGTGGGACAGGCGCGAATGGAGGGGCAGTTGGTGACACCTGCCACCTGAGGGAGAGACGTGGATTCGCAGTTCTTCAGCAGTTCCAGGTCCTGGTTGACACAGCCATCGTTGTCACAGCGGTCAGAGCGTGGCGCGGGACCTTTCCACTGCTTCAGGCACTGCCAGCAGAACTCATACCTCTGACCTTTGTCTGCAGTGCACACTGTGCAGAGGACACTGAGGTTGGTGAGGTCCCCTCTCTCTACGAAGGTTTCGCAGACAGGGCACTGTTATAAAAGAGGGTATAAATAATAAAACATGTGTAATTACTCGTTTTGGATAACACAGTAAAGAATCTCTGACCAAAGCTATGTACTGTAGTTAAGAGGTGATCTGTCCCCACCCACCTGTTCATAGCTCTGTAGTTGTATGTATATTATGCCTTATTATTACTGACACTTCATTAAAGCCGTTAGATGCAGTTTATCACAGCACACTGCGCTTTATTACGGGCAACAATTTTAGTACTCATCACTGCGTTCTCTACCAGAAAGTTTGTTGGCCCTCTGATGTCACCTAGGTTGATACATTGCTATGTTTTCATTTATAAAGCCTTTTTACAAAAAGTTCCAATGTACCTAACATCTTTACTAAACTTTAGACAAACGAGTTACCACACCCGGTCTCAGGGATGGTTAATGCTGTAAATTCCTTTGGTCTCAACTGAGTTAGGTCAATCAGCCTTTAGTTGTTTTCTTGCACCATATTTGTGGAACAATTTTCTAAATGTCCTTACATTTTATGTTTTGGTGACTCTAGGGCAGGCCTGAGCAAAGGTCGGCCCGGGGGCCGTATGGGGCCCACGACCTGATTCAATACGGCCCGTGGAATTATGTTCAGATCACATAAAGAATTTGCGATAGTAAAGTTTTGAAAAATCTTTTTGCTATTCAAATTAAAAGCCCAATGAATACTATCCTTTGTGTAATGATTTAACTCCCACCGCTTGTGGGACATTTATTTTGAAGGCACGTATAAATAACAACTGCACAAGGACAGACAGTGACTGACAGGCTGCCACACGTCACAGTTACAAATAGTAGCTAGCTAGAAATTGCGCAAAAATTAGTTTCTCAAAGATTTCAAAGAAAAGGAAGATAGACAATGAATGTAGGGTGTTCCAGCAAGAGTGGACATCGAAATATTTATTTATTTAGGTATCAGTGAAAGCTGTGTGCTTAGTGTGCAAAGAGAGCATCGCTGTCTTGAAAGACTACAACTTATCCCGACACTTCCAGACGAAGAATGCAGAGAAATACAGTAATATGTAGTGCATCAAAAGTGCATCAAAAGAGTTGCTTTCTCAGTTGCAAAAGCAGCAAGGACTTTTCACAAAACTGCATTCAGCAAACAACGGAATTGCGAGAGCTAGCTATGTTCTGTCCCACAAAATTGCTAAACATAGCCATTCGCTGTGGGCGAATTCATTCAAACCTTTTCTCGATAGGGGGGCGGTATTTTCACTTTGTTAAAAATCGTTCCCAAATTAAACTGCCTCGTACTCAATTCTTGCTCGTACAATATGCATATTATTATTACTATTGGATAGAAAACACTCTCTAGTTTCTAAAACCGTTTGAATTATATCTGTGAGTAAAACAGAACTCATTTTGCAGGAAACTTCCTGTCAGGAACTGAAAAATCTGAAATCGGGGGCTCTGTTCCAGGGCCATCCTATTAATTTGCATGAAATCTATGGGTCTACATGCACTGCATACGCCTTCCACTAGATGTCAATAGGCAGTGAGAGGTGGAATGGGGTGTATAGCTTTATCTGAGGCCGAACGAGACCTGTTGGAATGACGCGACCACTCTTTCCTTTATTCAGCATGGCGCGAAAGGGACCCCTGGATTGCGTTCTGAAAAGCTTTCGTTATAGACGATAGATATCTCCGGCTCTGATTTTATTTGATATATGTGTTAAAAACATCATAAAGTAGTTATTTTAAACCGAGTTATATCAGTTTATATCAGTTTATTGCGATTTTCTGGATTTTCTTTGTTTTGCGTTATGGTGATTTTGGACACTCCTGCGCTACATGGCTAGCTTTGGCTGCTAATTCGACAGATGAAGAGGGCATTCTACAACCAAACAACGATTATTCTGGACAAAGGACCCCTTGTACAAGATTCTGATGGAAATCATCAAAAGTAGGAACCATTTATGATGTTATTTCGTATTTCTGTCGAAAATGTGTCGTCGTATTTTCCCCCCTGATTTTGGGCGCTGTCTCGCTATAACGTAAGCTGTATGTCGTACTAAAGTTATTTAAAAAAATCTAACACAGCGGTTGCATTAAGGAATGTTTAATTGACTCTGCAGCAATACTTTTCCCCGACAAGAAAGAGCTGTTTGAAAATGTTTCCCTGTCAAGACGAACAGTGACACGGCGTGTTAAGGACATTGCAGATAATATGGAACAACAGTTGAAAGACAAGGTTAAGGATTTCACCAATTTCTCCTTAGCCTTGGATGAGAGCAGTGATGCACGTGACACGGCGTAGTTGTTGATATTCTTACGAGGCATAACCCCAGACTTTGAAATTACAGAGGAGCTTGCTTCGGTGCAGTCAATGAAGAGCACAAACACAGTGAAATGTTTATTGGAGGAGGTTAATAAGTGTGTGGCAAAGCTGGGACTGAGTTTTGAAAAGTTATCCAGTGTGACCACTGATGGGTGCCCAAACTTGAGGAAAAAACGTTGACTTTTTGAAAAGGATACAAGATTAAGTAGCTGTGCTGAACCCAGATCAGAAAATTATTTTCCTGCATTGCATTATTCATCAGGAGGTGCTCTGTAAATGTGTTCCGAAAATGAGCCATGTTGTGGATACAGTCACTAAAGTGGTAAACTTCATTAGAGAATTTTTTTTTAACCACAGGTTGTTTGTCTCACTGTTGGAAGAGACAGAGTCAGGTCATGCTGATCTCCCCTACCACACAAACGTGAGATGGCTGAGTTTGGGGAAGGTGCTTTAAAATGGTGTGGAACCTGAAGTCAGAGATTGCTGAGTTTTGAAAAATGAAAGGAAAATATGTGGATTTCCCTCAACAGCAAGATAAAGAATGGTTGGCTGATTTTGCCTTCACCGTGGACATCATGACCCTCACGAATGAACTGAATTCCAAATTACAAGGGAAGGGCCTTTTTACACATCAGATGTACAGCCTCGTCAAATCCTTCAAGGGAAAATTACTCCTCCTGACCCGTCAAGTAGAAGCCAACAATCTCACAGACTTTCCGACCCTACTTGTCTGTTCCTAATCAGATGACAACGGGAGAAGGTATACATCGCTGCTGCGTGCTTTGAACGGTGAGTTTTCTCTTCATTTAGAGGATTTCAAAAGTGTTGGAAAATGACATGCTGTTGGTTTCATCTCCTTTCACCTTCAATGTGGATAACGCTCCCACTGACCTGAAACTAGAGCTTATCGATCTTCAATCTGGTGCAGTGATTGGAGAAATATTCAAAAGAATGTCACTGACGAGGTTCTATGCATCTCTCGATGAACAAAACTTTCCAAAGATTAGGAGTCATGCTCAGATGATGTTGGTACTGTTTGGGTCAACCTATGTATGTGAACAGACATTTTCAGTGATGAATATAACAAGTCAAGGCACAGATCGTCTCTTACTGACTCTCATCTCTCAGCAATCCTGCACATAGCGACGTCAGAAACTATACCTGACTTCACTGCTCTAGTCAATGCCCATCAGAGATGTCACTCCTCACACTTGAGTTGTTTAAATGTAATGTTGAGCTTTCTCTCTTTCTTGTATTTCTGTGCATGCCTGTTAACAAGAGTTCTGTCCGTGGTGCTGAATGCGCAGTGTACTTTTCCCTCCGTGTAGTTCATTGCATGTTTAATAATGAAAATATCTACCAAAAGGAGAACATAGAGGTGGTTTATTTCTGTGCATGTTAAAACTGTAAAATAAGTAGCATATCTGGATGTGGTTTACCGTAGATATTTCTGTCAACACAGTCATACACATGACGTATAATCCTGTAATATGATTCTGGCCCGCAATGGCAAAAATATATTCTAATGTGGCCCTCCATGGAAAAGAATTGCCCAGGTCTGCTCTAGGTTAATTCAGAAAGCTGATTGAGGACCTTATTACTGATGAATGTGTTTGTTTCTTTCTGCTTGCATTTTATATTTATATTGTTGTGTGTATTTTCTGTAATTTATGTAATTCAGGGCTCATCTGCAAAGGAGACCTTGGTCTCAGTATGACTCCCTGATAAAATATAGGTTTAATAAATAAAATATTAATAATATTCTATACAGTAGTAAAAACAACCTTGCAAAGAATTTGAACAATGAGACATGCACTCACTGATTTGTATTCACAGTATGTGGCAGCAGCCAAAGCTGCCATGGTCTTCTCAAAGTGCTCCATCTCCTCAGTGGTCAGAACAGCCAGCCTACGTACCTCCTGGTAAGACCACTCAGCACCACACTTCACAAAGGTGCCATCCTCAAGTGCAGGGCACAAAAACTTGAACTGATTCTGGGAGGACAAAGAAGAAAAGTTTTCAAGGACAATGGATGGACATTGGATATCAAAATAGTGCAATATATTTAATATGCATGATGTAATTCATATTAAAATATATAATTTGTTCGATTAATATGGTATAGTTTGGCTCTATGTCAACCTATTTAATATTAATTTATGATAAATGATAGGCCCTATATACCCACTGATTCTTAAAGGGGCAGTGCATGTATTTTTTATTATTATATTTCCATACTATGAGGTCATAAGGACACTTATGCTACTTATCTTAAGTAGCTACTTATCTAAACAATGGAAGGTGCACAATTCATGGCTACAAAGCTAGCTGGCTAGTTAGCTGTAGCTACTTTGTAAGCTAGCTTGATGTACTAGAAAGTAATATGAACAAGTTGAGGCAAAAGGTAACTACATGAAACATGGTTTATTATGTTCTGAAGCAATTTGGCTATCTTGTCTTGATTATAGAAAATTAAGATGTTTTATGAAACGGGGCCCTGACATGGAAAGTTTGAAGAGGGGGAGAGAGACAGCTATTGTATTACTAGAGACGTTGGTTATGTAGTTATTTTCCAAACATGTGCCTTATTCCAGAGGAAGATTTGCATGGGATTCATTTTTCTAAACTGCCCCCTGTAATTCTTTTTTTTTTATTCAATTGAGTCTAAGATATTCAATTGAGTCTGAAGATATTTTAACATCATGTCTAGACGATAAAAGGCTACAATGATCACTCATGCTTGGCTGCCAAATGTATAGGTGTCTCCATAGGTCTAATATTTAAATTGAGGAAATGTGGTCATAATCCTTGTTTTACCTATCCATGTCAGATGGTTTGTGTCAAGAACTGCAATGCTGCTGGGTTTTTCATGCTTAATCGTTTCCCGTATGTATCAAGAATGGTCCACCACCCAAAGGACATCCAGCCAACTTTACACAACCATGGGAAGCATTGGAGCCAGCATCCCTGTGGAACACTTTTGACACATTGTAGAGTCCATGCCTCAAAGAATTGAGGCTGCTCTGAGGGAAAAGGGGGTCCAACTCAATATTAGGAAGGTGTTCTTAATGTTTTGTACACTCAGTATTTGAGCTTAGTTCAACTGTCATACCCAATGCTGATGCTATGCTTGGGCCATTGAGAGGCTTTGAAGCCACCGGTTGGGCATATTGCCACTCCCAAATAGGAGCAGTCCTCAATAGGAATTAATGGAATATATGTGAGCTTAACAAAAAAAAGAAAAAATATATAAGAACATTTTGCTTAAAGTATATATTTTTGGTACTAATGTTACTGGAAAAAAATACTTATATACATGTAATTTGTCCTACAGTATTTCAATGAAATGCTAAGTATTTACATGTATACCCCCTTTTCCCTCAGAGCAGCCTCAATTCTTTGAGGCATGGACTCTACAAGGTGTAGAGCTCACATAATATAATTTAACAGTATGCATTAAGGTGTCTGAAATAAAAATAAATGTGTCAAAAACAAATGTAAACAATAATAAATGCATTTCTATAGTTTCCTAAATATTTTTTTACAATTGAGGAGGAGTACCAAGATGGTTGCAAGGTGGCTTCAACACAGTGCCCCCTGTCAGTCATCCAGGGTTTATACACATCATTGGTCATACCCCATCAGAACCCCAAATTTACGCTTGTTTTACTCTGTTTGTGAACAAAGTAAATGTAAATAAACACTGTACAGCCTCAGAACATGGTTAAAACTATAATTCTGATATCATGGTTGCATCCATAGCTCTGTTTATGAATTTGAGAGAGGTTACATTTCTCCAGCCCAAACCCTCAGCTTTTTACCAAAACAGTGCAGGGTGCCTGCTTTGTTATTATTTCAAATGCAGATTGCCCCTTTAAGGAAAAGCGAGTAGGCCTACCTGGTCCAGTAGGCTGCGACACCATCCGGTCAGCGACTCCGGGGTTACCGCATGACCACAAGACATCTCTGCCTTCAGAGTCTCAGTGTCATCATCTAGGGCTGAGAATAAAACGAGGAAATGTAATAATTGAAAACTCTGGAAAACATGTTCAGTGGTAGAAAAAGTACCCAATTGTCATACTTGAGTAAAAGTAAAGATACCTTAATAGAAAATGACTTGAGTAAAAGTGAGTCACCCAGTAAAATCCAATTTGAGTAAAAGTCAAAAAGTATTTAGTTTTAAATATACTTAAGTATCAAAAGTAAATGTAATTGCTCAAATATACTTAAGTATCAAACGTTAAAGTATAAATCATTTCAAATTCCTTATATTAAGCAAACCAGATGGCACGATTTACTTGTGGCACACGCCAACACTCAGACATAATTTACAAACGAAACATTTGTGTTTAGTGAGTCCGCCAGATCAGAGGCTAGTGAGTCCGCCAGATCAGAGACAGTGGGGATGACCAGGGATGTTATCTTCATAAGTGCGTGAATTGGACCATTATCCTGTCCTGCTAAGCATTCAAAATGCAAAGAGTAGCTACTTCTGGGTGTTAAGGAAAACGTATGGAGTAAAAAGTACATTATCTTTAAGAATGTAGTGGAGTAAAAGTAAAATATGTAAAAAATATAGTCAAGTAAAGTACAGATACCACAAACTACTTAAGTAGTACTTTAAAGTATTTTTACCTACGCACATTACACCACTGACTATGTTCCTCCGGGAACGAAGAGGACATTGACTAGTTGGGGCTAAGTAATAATGAATACCACATTTTTCTTATTTTTTTTACCTGGATAATGTTGGTTTATTGATTAAATGGATTGCTTACGATCTAAATCGTCCTGTCGGTTGACGAACTTGAGCGTGGTGTCTCCGGGGTCATATCGCTTTTCTTCCTCCTGCTGTTGGGTTGTCATCGTGTTGCTCTCTATCTTCACTGTCTTGTACAGTAATCCTACTTCTTCACACTCACCTGTGGGACGATGATATGACCACCGGAGGCAGGTGTGCTCTCCCTTGAATGCTGTGCCGGGACCGCGTTCGCGGGATAAAATGTTCCGCTGTGAGTCCCGCTAAGCCCTTGTATATCCCTTGGACTTGTTATTCAACATCAGAAGCTTTCACTTTCAAGTTTCAAGAAGACACGTGATATACGGTAAATTATGTTGACTGCATTCACTTGAGGTTGTTCTCATAACATTTTCAATTGCAGCGTTGTAATGCAGATAAACCTGTATCAGCTGGCGTTGGTAAAGCGACTTGGGATCTCAAGCGAATACCATGTCAGTCACCAAATGTATTGAGTCAAACTTGTTTATTGTTCATTTATTTGAGTGTGATGGTATTCCCCTGAGTTCCCAAGTCACTGTACCTACTTTCAGTTTAATTTCTGTACTCAAAAGTTAGGTCTGTTTATTATATGTCATGTGATAAGGTAGACAAATTGTTTTTGCTTCTGAGAAGGAGGAGCGTTTTGCCTTCCTCATTCTCTCACATACATACTGTTACATCAATTGACAGAATAACTCGGACCCCTGAGCAGCTCACGCACATATTCGGAACCATGGGAAAGATCTACCAGGTCACAGTGATTGGATTCAGAGGGGAGAAAATGGTAATAGACGTGAGCAATACGGAAGAACAAATGAACAGTACGACAGTACTGCAACTGAAAAATAAAATTTCTGAAAGACTCCCGGGGAACTCAGGTAGAGAGATATTCATTCCACAGTGGAATCATTAATCATCACTCATTATGAGAGTTTCATTAAATGTAATTCGATGATTAACTAAATTAAGTATTTTATTTAATTGCGGGGCAATGGTTGAGCAGTGATTAAGGAAATTGTATTAGTTGTCAACTGTATTGACTAAAACATCTGACCTTTTTAGGGGACAATCTGGAGACCCTGCGACTGATCTTCACAAACAAGCAGCTGGAGGACTCATCCGTGCTCTCCTCATATGGGATCCAGAACCAGTCTGTCATTCAGCTAGTGATGAGGGTGCCTGGGGGATGGAGACATTGACGAATGGACAGAAGAGAGAATCTTTGTCTGCATTTTGGTGTCTTTTTAATACTGTAGTCTTGTGATATTAATCTCACTGCCAATCCCATTGCCAAAGCACACGAAGGAACTAATGTTGATAAATGTATGGGCTCTTTTTTTAAACAAAATATAAACAAAATGTGGCCAGAAAGCATTTGGTTTATTCTCTGAACCTGTACCAGAACTTCTCAATTCTGTGACTTTATCTTTTATCTGTGACTTTACTGTATGGAAGTCTTCAACAACAACAATATTCAACAATAAATTAATGTTCTCCCAATTCTGAACTCTCTCTCTGACTCATTCATTTGGAAAAATAACAGTTACAGTATTCATATTTAAATATTTTGGTTGACTATTTATTCATTTATTTTCGTCCATGCAGAGAATTAATGCAGAAACATAAAGGTGTCAGTGTGTCCAAGTGTGATTAGAAATACTAGGGGGCCGCCTGAAACCTTACTATAATAATTCAATATAGGATTAAAACATTGTATTATCTGATCAACTCATGCATTTAAAGTTATATTCTTCAAGAATCATAGAGCCAAGCCTATATATCTTAAATTAAGTCCAAAAATGTAGAGTTTCGTTTGATGTGATTGGAAAACAATTCAACGTTTAATTATTTTCTGAGTGTGCCTTCATAAGGACAACTTTGCTAAAAAGGAACATTTAAAAAAGGCGTTCATATTTGTTCTATTGGAGCGGTGTGATACTGACAGGAATAGCCGAAATCGAAAGTGAAGCTGGTTCATCGTCGTTGTTTTTCCTTAGAGGTGACAACTCGAAGGGACGCTTTTCGCTACAAGAATACACGAATAAATCAGTAAATTTGGATTGAATAATGTGTATAGTCTAGCCTACATTCGATTTTCTTGTATTGCTCTATTGACTAAACAAACTAGAAACACTTTTGGATAACTCAACTGACAAATAGAAATATTGCATTTGATTTGATAATCCCATTGTATTTTTTCATTAGCATATCAATGCAAGTGGAACCATTCTGATGTTGGAAATCTTGAGTATGTGAATTCCATATCACCTGAAGAGCAATTCATTTTGATCAAATCTTACATTTCCAGGTCATTAAGTGGGTGTTCTATGGCGTTTATTTGGACTGTGAAAACTACTGTAAACAATGGAGCTGAACATTTCAACAAGACACTACCGAGGCTCAAAAGCAT
This sequence comes from Salvelinus fontinalis, assembly GCF_029448725.1. NCBI lineage: Eukaryota > Metazoa > Chordata > Actinopteri > Salmoniformes > Salmonidae > Salvelinus > Salvelinus fontinalis. The sequence goes on from NC_074675.1 coordinate 29,973,442, forward strand.
ACTTCCCACTCCAGGACCAGGTATGTGATTTACTGTTTGTACAGTACAACACAATGCAGCTATATCTGTATCTTATCATTTATCCACTAATTGATAAATCTATTCCTTTTAGAACACCATGGCCTGTATAATCAAGGGGCAACGTGTTATTTGAACAGTGTGCTGCAGGTCCTCTTCATGACTAAGGACTTCAGAGAGGCTGTGGAAAGGTTTTTCATTCTTACTCTGTGTGCCAATGATACTGTATCTCCGTGAATGTATTAGAAATGGATTGAGTCATACCAGAGCCATGTATCTAACTAAATACATGTCTCACGTCTCTACTATTGAAACATTATCATTACACAGTACACTGAGAATAGTACTAAACATCTCATACACTGTATATCTTAACAAAATCAGTCATCTTTTTTTTTTTTTACAGTAATAGGCCTCCTCAAGAAGAAGACACTGTTGATCTACAGCTGAGAAAGTTGTTTACAACTTTACGTGAAAGTGAAACTAACACAAAGGGCATCTCATCAATACTAGGCATTGATGATGGTGAGTTGAGCTATCATAGCTGCTAAATAATACATTTAAAAATTCAGCAACTTTGTTAGATGTACAGCTTGTGATGTTATGTAGCATGAAGTATAGTATTTGTGGTTATTTGTAGGAGAAGACCCTTCATTGTATTTTTTGCTCCCCCAGTAAACAAGCAATGTGATGCGGCTGAGTATTTTGAGAAGATTTTAGGCATGGTCAATCCTGAAGTGTCAAAGGTAGGCTACTGCATTACTTACCTCATCTTGGACAAAACCTGTTAGCTAACCATGCAATGTTTATAAGTTATGATATGACAAGACTGACAAGAGTTTGTCTCCAGATCTTCAAAGGACAATTGAGGCACATCACTACCTGTTCAGGAAAACATGTGATGAGTGATGGATTTGGTCCATTTTGGACACTGCCCCTCTCAATAGCAGATCCATCTGACTCTTACAAAACCTACAGTGTGGTAGGAAAAATATAACTTAACCTAAAGCAAAAAACATTGTTTTATGATGGCAAATATCATATGATCATGACAAGGCTAACCAACACTTAAAATACCATAGCCTATATTATTGTTATTCAATACTAGCATAATCGTCCAGTGGGAATGTATTATGTCGTAATTTGGCATGTGTGTAGGCTTACTCTACTATTTGTCTCAGTTTTCATGATCATGGTATTGTAGTTAATATTATACGTTGATATAATATGACAATAAAACAAATTCAGGAAAATATATCAGTATGTTGGAGGAAGATAACATTTTGTGTTTCTGTGTTTTCAGAAAGATGGCTTTAAGGAGTTCTTCAAGTCTTCAACTGTCAGCAGGGAAAACCAAATGTACTGCGATGAATGTGAAACGAAATCAGATGCAACCATTGTGAGTAGTGATATTTAGAATTCTCATTTAGTATAGCAAATTAAAGAGAAATATATATATATATGTCATTCTCATTGAAAGCATATCTAAGAAGCGGTAGTTCTGTGCGCTATTAATATGCTTCCCGTTCTTAAGTTTAGTTTTCGTGTCTTTTACTTTCAGTTGTGTACACCAGCTTCAAACAGCTGAAAATACAATATTTTTGGTTACGGAAAAGATACAGTATTTCACAGCAGTTTAGATGGTACAATTATTCTCTACGCTATACGTGCTTATTTTGACACATAAACTGAAATTAGGCGAACTATAACCATTTCAGCAACCAGGAAATGGCAGAGCATTTCTGCTTAGTGCAGCTTTAATTATTTGTACCAAAACCCTCTCAAAAATGGATATCAAGCTTTTCACTGTAGAAGGTATTGTATTACAATGCCTCCCTCTGTCATTTATAGGAATGCAAGATGGAATATCACCCAGAAATTCTTACTCTGCTCCTCAAGCGGTTTGAATTTGACTACTACAGCATGTCATATGTCAAAATCAACTGCTGCGTGGATGTGCCTCACACACTACAGACAGAGGTAGACTACTTACAAAACCTTTATTCAACAGGTTTTGTTCTCATACAAGTCTACATTTAGGGCTTCGCAATGTAGCTATACTAAATTAAACAGATCATTATGTCGTACTGTATATCGCCTTCACTTTATTGCCCATCAGAAAAATAACATATTTAGTGCTGTCTGTTTTTACATCTGTAGTTCAGTTAATGGCATGTCTTCTGATTTATCTGAACAGAAATGTGAATATGAACTCTATGCGATTGTGGACCATTTCGGAAGTCTTAGAGGTGGACACTACACTGCTAAGATCAAGTCCTTTGAAGATCACAACTGGTATAAGTTCAATGACTCACATGTCACAAAGGTATGCAAGATTCTTTTATTTATTTAATTCAATACAGCCTATACCATCATTTTTCTAATATCATAAATTGTATTTGCCATTTTATTTGGGTCTGTGAGTGAATCAGTGGCGACTCGTGTTCAGGGCAGGTGGCATTAATACGTGTCAGATGTCAGTTTGCAAACAATGTAAAAACAAAAAATCCTTGAGTTAATAAAACCACATACAAACATAGTCTATTTTTTTCTTTCTTGAGGAAGGCAGCTCCAAAATGCAGGTGTTTCAGCCTAACTAAGTGATTTCTATGCTGGTGGGGCAGCCAGCGGAAAATACGGAGTGTAGGGGTTGGTAATGTTCTCTAGTTGTGCCGTGATTGGCTCAGTGTTCTGTCACTCAAGGGGACACTATGTCAAATCAAGTTTCAAATCAAGTTTATTTTATATAGCCCTTCGTACATCAGCTAATATCTCGAAGTGCTGTACAAAAACCCAGCCTAAAACCCCAAACAGGTGTAGAAGCACGGTGGCTAGGAAAAACTCCCATGAAAGGCCAGAACCTAGGAAGAAACCTAGAGAGGAACCAGGCTATGAGGGGTGGCCAGTCCTCTTCTGGCTGTGCCGGGTAGAGATTATAACAGAACATGGCCAAGATGTTCAAATGTTCATAAATGACCAGCATGGTCAAATAATAATCAGGAGTAAATGTCAGTTGGCTTTTCATAGCCGATCATTAAGAGTATCTCTACTGCTCCTGCGGTCTCTAGAGAGTTGAAAACAGCAGGTCTGGGACAGGTAGCACGTCCGGTGGACAGGTCAGGGTTCCATAGCCGCAGGCAGAACAGTTGAAACTGGAACAGTAGCAAGGCCAGGTGGACTGGGGACAGCAAGGAGTCATCATGCCCGGTAGTCCTGACGTATGGTCCTAGGGCTCAGGTCCTCCAAGAGAGAGAAAGAAAGAGAGAAGGAGAAAATTAGAGAGAGCATACTTAAATTCACACAGGACACCGGATAAGACAGGAGAAGTACTCCAGATATAACCAACTGACCCTAGCCCCTCGACACATAAACTACTGCAGCATAAATACTGGAAGCTGAGACAGGATGTGTCACTGCAAATTCTACAGGGACAGCTAGAAAATTCAAGCCCCTTGGGTGCTGCCATAGAGTTACATAAGAACTGCCCATCCAAGAAGGCTCAAGGTCATTGGCCACTGATAAAAGGACGTCAAATCATGTTTTATCTACCGTAGCTTTGATTAGACTGATTATGTAAACATCATATTTTCAAAATCTTAGCTCGCAAGATTGACAAGCAGTCATCATTATGAATCACGTTGACAATCTACTGGCACATCCTTTTCAATCCTTGTCATTTGAAGAGAAATTAAGGATAAAACGTCTTTGGACATAAACATTTCACAAGTCAGAAATCGTAAATTCAACAATGAATGGTTTGGCATCTCAAAGCAATCCCTATTTTACCTCCCCTACCTGCTATTCAGTGGGGAGGGTATGTGGTCCGAGTCTGGGTTCAAGGATTTAAAACATCTGTCTCTCTCAAAACATGAGAATTGTGCATCACATATAGACAATGCTGTTAAACTCGGGTTGCTGGGGAAATCAAACGTTGTGGCTCAGCTAGACACCGCATAGAGACGAGCTATCAACCTTCACAACCAACAACAGGAGAATAGGTACATGCTTGCCAGAATTATAGCATGCATTATATTGTGTAGCAATTGTGAGGCAGCACTGCAGGGCCTGTTTGTACAACTGTTCTGCCTTAGTGGTGCACATGTAGCCTATGGCCTGTTTTAGAGAAATGTCATCATCGGATATTGTAACAGCTTTCATTGTCTGCTTACGTGCCCCCATTGTAAGAGTTTTAATTGTCCTCTTATGTGCCCCCGTTAATTTAGCCTACTGTTGGGACTTGGTGTACAGGGAGAATACTGTAAGAACGGCCCATGTTCTGAATTATGTCGCAGTCCATTTCAAAAGTGCTGAACGAATAGGCGGCATATCATTTACATTTACATTTAAGTCATTTAGCAGACGCTCTTATCCAGAGCGACTTACAAATTGGTGCATTCACCTTATGACATCCAGTGGAACAGCCACTTTACAATAGTGCATCTAAATCTTTTAAGGGGGGGGGGGGGGGGGGGGGGTTCAGAAGGATTGCTTTATCCTATCCTAGGTATTCCTTAAAGAGGTGGGGTTTCAGGTGTCTCCGGAAGGTGGTGATTGACTCCGCTGTCCTGGCGTCGTGAGGGAGTTTGTTCCACCATTGGGGTGCCAGAGCAGCGAACAGTTTTGACTGGGCTGAGCGGAAACTGTACTTCCTCAGTGGTAGGGAGGCGAGCAGGCCAGAGGTGGATGAACGCAGTGCCCTTGTTTGGGTGTAGGGCCTGATCAGAGCCTGAAGGTACTGAGGTGCCGTTCCCCTCACAGCTCCGTAGGCAAGCACCATGGTCTTGTAGCGGATGCGAGCTTCAACTGGAAGCCAGTGGAGAGAGCGGAGGAGCGGGGTGACGTGAGAGAACTTGGGAAGGTTGAACACCAGACGGTCTGCGGCGTTCTGGATGAGTTGTAGGGGTTTAATGGTACAGGCAGGGAGCCCAGCCAACAGCGAGTTGCAGTAATCCAGACGGGAGATGACAAGTGCCTGGATTAGGACCTGCGCCGCTTCCTGTGTGAGGCAGGGTCGTACTCTGCGGATGTTGTAGAGCATGAACCTACAGGAACGGGCCACCGCCTTGATGTTAGTTGAGAACGACAGGGTGTTGTCCAGGATCACGCCAAGGTTCTTAGCGCTCTGGGAGGAGGACACAATGGAGTTGTCAACCGTGATGGCGAGATCATGGAACGGGCAGTCCTTCCCCGGGAGGAAGAGCAGCTCCGTCTTGCCGAGGTTCAGCTTGAGGTGGTGATCCGTCATCCACACTGATATGTCTGCCAGACATGCAGAGATGCGATTCGCCACCTGGTCATCAGAAGGAGGAAAGGAGAAGATTAATTGTGTGTCGTCTGCATAGCAATGATAGGAGAGACCATGTGAGGTTATGACAGAGCCAAGTGACTTGGTGTATAGCGAGAATAGGAGAGGGCCTAGAACAGAGCCCTGGGGGACACCAGTGGTGAGAGCGCGTGGTGAGGAGACAGATTCTCGCCACGCCACCTGGTAGGAGCGACCTGTCAGGTAGGACGCAATCCAAGCGTGGGCCGCGCCGGAGATGCCCAACTCGGAGAGGGTGGAGAGGAGTGTCTGATGGTTCACAGTATCGAAGGTAGCCGATAGGTCTAGAAGGATGAGAGCAGAGGAGAGAGAGTTAGCTTTAGCAGTGCGGAGCGCCTCCGTGATACAGAGAAGAGCAGTCTCAGTTGAATGACTAGTCTTGAAACCTGACTGATTTGGATCAAGAAGGTCATTCTGAGAGAGATAGCAGGAGAGCTGGCCAAGGACGGCACGTTCAAGAGTTTTGGAGAGAAAAGAAAGAAGGGATACTGGTCTGTAGTTGTTGACATCGGAGGGATCGAGTGTAGGTTTTTTCAGAAGGGGTGCAACTCTCGCTCTCTTGGAGACGGAAGGGACGTAGCCAGCGGTCAAGGATGAGTTGATGAGCGAGGTGAGGTAAGGGAGAAGGTCTCCGGAAATGGTCTGGAGAAGAGAGGAGGGGATAGGGTCAAGCGGGCAGGTTGTTGGGCGGCCGGCCGTCACGAGACGCGAGATTTCATCTGGAGAGAGAGGGGAGAAAGAGGTCAGAGCACAGGGTAGGGCAGTGTGAGCAGAACCAGCGGTGTCGTTTGACTTAGCAAACGAGGATCGGATGTCGTCGACCTTCTTTTCGAAATGGTTGACGAAGTCGTCTGCAGAGAGGGAGGAGGGGGGGGGGGGAGGAGGATTCAGGAGGGAGGAGAAGGTGGCAAAGAGCTTCCTAGGGTTAGAGGCAGATACTTGGAATTTAGAGTGGTAGAAAGTGGCTTTAGCAGCAGAGACAGAAGAGGAAAATGTAGAGAGGAGGGAGTGAAAGGATGCCAGGTCCGCAGGGAGGCGAGTTTTCCTTCATTTCCGCTCGGCTGCCCGGAGCCCTGTTCTGACTACATCCATCTCAGCTCGCTCATGACTTAATCGAAATTACAGCTTGCCTCTTAATAACCACTTATCGGTCTATACGCCATAGTTTGTACATCTGCATTGTTATATTGGTTACATTAGGTATATCTCAGTATCTTATTCATAATTTTAGGCAATGTTAGAATTATGCATTTAATTGTTTTGCTTACTTTGTGTGTTATAATTAGCTCAGGTGCTTTTCTCCACGAGGAGGGGATAGTATATAATGTTGTTGGGTCTGTAAGTGTAACGGCTTTCCTCCTCCTCTTCATCCGAAGAGGAGGAGCAGGGATTGAACCAAAATGCAGCGTTTGAAGTCGACATAATATTTATTTACAAAACGGAAAACACGACAACACTTTAACAAACTACAAAACAATAAACGACGTAGACAGACCTGGACGACGAACTTACATGAAACACGAAGAACGCATGAACAGGGAAACTGACTACATAAAAGAACGAACATACAAACAAACCGAAAACAGTCCCGTGTGGCGCAACGACATACACAGACAGAGGAGACAACCACCCACAAACTAACAGTGTGAAAACACCTACCTTAATATGACTCTCAATCAGAGGAAATTAAAACCACCTGCCTCTAATTAAGAGCCATATTAGGTCACCCTTAAACAAACATAGAAACAGAAAACATAGACTGCCCACCCAAACTCACGTCCTGACCAACTAACACATCCAAAAACGAACAGAAAACAGGTCAGGAACGTGACAGTAAGTTACAGACGTAACCATGTTTGCCAGTGACAGTCTCTTCCCATTCAAATACTTTTGTTCAACAAAAAGTTCAGTAATAGACCCTTGTAATTCCAGTTGATATTGCAAGGGTTGTTTTGTTTGAGCAATGCGCTGTTTAGTGCGTCTGTATATTGTCTATAAAAGTGGATCCTTGTAATTGAATTGTCCTTCCTTTTTAGACCACGTAGGCCTAATAAAATACTTCAAATGGTAGGCTAACCGTTGAGTGTGTTTCTCTCTCTCTTTCTTTTTCCGCTGTGACTTAAAGAAGAGTAAAGTTAAGGCCTCAACATCTCACTGAATTTATCTGAACTAACATCTATCTGAACTTCTGTCGCTGTCCATTTTGAAAGTGCTGAATGAATAGGCCTACCTTGTTGCAGCTCGTTTGCTTGCACTTGCTTATACTTAGAGCTAAGTGTTGATTATAAAAGACCAAACATCATGAATTTACTGAACGTAAATGTAATAATGTTGGTGTATGGTTCAAAAGTCTAAACTCATGTTGACATTCGTTATTATTGAAGGAGAATGCGGTTCTTATCCAGTTACACAAATCCACAAGGAGTCAGAAGAAACCATATTGCAAGTCAGCCATAAGCTCCACTGTTGGGACAGCTTGATGTAGACCCTAACAGTTTGTGGTCACCGTTATAGTGCATTTTATGTCTTTTTTAGAGTTGTGTAGTGGCTTCGCTGGCATGCATCTAAACAAATTGGTTGTTTTGCCTACCAAGATTGACATGATAAAATCGCCGCTGGAGTGAGTCAGACAAGGGTTATCACTTCAAGAACAAATATGATTATAGTTAATTTTTGCATTGATTTAGTGGGGAATCATCACAAATACCATGCTACTCCGTCAGAATCTTATCTAAGGCCATTGGCAATATATTCTATTTATTTAATGTTGACGCATTGCTGCTCCTCCCTTACAGCTCCAACCAGCTCCACTGATTGAAAGGTACGTTTTTCTTTTCACGTGTGTTTGTGTTTCCAGTTATGTATCCAAAGTTTATTGCCAAATGTATGAACCAGAACATTAACAGGCGTTCCAATTAGTAATTAAATACGTAAGATAACAAATTATTCTCTCTCTAGTTCTTGGAGTGCTTATCTACTGGTGTACAGGAAATGTAAGTTCATTTATGAAGTATTTACGAACTGTGCTCTTTTTATCAATTGCCTTGAAACTGTATCACTGATGTCTTTCATTTTCCTTCCCTCGCAAAGCACATGCTTCAGATCGTGAGAACCATGGAACCAACCGAGTTCACGGTTCACTCCGAGAGGATGGGGTTACAGAGGTTGGAGAGCATGTTCAAATAAAGACAAGTGGAGATGATGATCACGGTGTTGATGGAAATAAAGGACATGGACAACATGTTGCAGTCAGAAGAAAGGAAAATGTAGGAAAGGCAGATACAGGAAGAGATGATGATGATGATTTGATAGAGAGAAGAAAGGAGGATGCTGCACACAGGAGAGAGGATGTGGATGAAACAAGACGATATGATGTGGTTTTGATAACAGAGAAACAGCAGACTCCAGAGATATGTCGGAAATTAGGCAGAATCCGTGTGTTTCATCATGACTATATTTTGCCCATCAGGTATTCATCATTGAAAGAAGAGGATAATGTTGTGGACAGAATAGAACAGGATGATGTAGTGAGAAGGGTAGATAAGGACAGAGAGGGTGTCGTGGTAAAGGGAGAAACGCATCTCGGTGAGACAAAGACAAGTCTGACCAAGTACGGAGAGTCTTCCAGCTTTACAAACAGGTGTAAGACCATCTCATCACATTCTTCTCACATCCACCAAGAGTTAAATGAACTCTTGATGGAAAAGGACGAAAAGGATGCCAATTACAGCCAGGTACTTGCTAACGTTCAGGACAACAAGCTGAGAGAGGTTCGTGAGAGGCAGAAGAAGAACAAGGCTCACTGTCGTTTCAGGCGCTTCTGGGGTGTCCGTGGCAAACACACCAAGACCATCGGTCGCAGTGGTCGCACCGTTGGTATGGCTAAGAAGAAGTAAACTATGTCCCGACTCCCCGTGTGTCTATAAATGCCACAGTTCACACACACACACACACACACACACACATAAAAAATAACGATGCAAGAAGGATGAAAAGAGAAGTGTAGAAGAGATGGAGCTTTTGGGTAAAGACATCAAAAGAAGAAAGAGGAACTTCAGGGAAGGAGAGGAGGGAATGGAAAAGAAGTGAGATGGATACATATGAAGTTTCTGTTTTGTCCAATTTGAAAACTGAAAGAAGAATGTAAGGAATATGGAATATATTCTGATTTTGGGAACAATTCTGTCTTTAACCCTGTCTTATCTTTTTATATACTGTATGTTTAACAACTAACTTTAACTGAAGTCCTGTTATTAGCCTCTTTTATGTTCAACATCGTTCATCATTTTACTCAGATTACTTTCTTGTCCAAGTGTTTACAAAGTACTGTATATTAAAGATGCTTTTTATGTCGAAAATAACTTAGTCCTCATTTTAATTCTTGAAATACTTCACTAGAGGTTTAGAGATCATCCTCGGTCTGACATTTTAAAACACAAAATATTATTCTTACATTTTAGTAGACACTTAATTTCTTCACCCCTTTTTGTCTCCCAATTTCAATTAAGAACTTGTCTCATCGCTGCAACGCCCCAACCGGCTCGGGAAAGGCGAAGGTGAAGTCATGCATCCTCCGAAATATGACCCGCCTAACCGCACTTTTTAACACCAGTCAGCTTAACCTGGAGCCAGCCGCACCAATGTGTGGGAGGAAACACCGTTCAACTTGCGACCGGGGATAAGTAAAGCCCCCCTGGCCAAACCCACCTCTAACCCGGACGACGCTGGGCCAATTGTGCGCTGTCCTATGGAACTCCCGTCCACAGCCGGTTGTGTCACATGAACCCGGGTCTGTAATAACGTCTCTAGTACTGCGAAGCAGTGCCTTAGACCGCTGCGGCACTCAGGAGGCCCTTTTAGTAGACACTTTTATCCAGTGCAATTAGGGTTAAGTGCTTGCGACCTTTCGGTAACTGACCCAACACTAGTGTAACTGACACCATACATCTTTAAATAAGCATATAGAAACTGTACTTTTGCATGTTGTCAAATCACAGCCTCACAGCTCAGGTTTAAAGACAGATTCTTTTTAGGTATCATTAATAGTCTCCCTCGGCAGACGGGTTGCGTCCCACATTAACAATGTTGCGTCATAAACTAGTGCTGTTGCCTAGGTCTGTTTTTTTAGAGATTATATCATTGATAACAACTTTAATACTTTAGTACTGGGTGGAGTACTAAGTACAGAGCCAAAGTACACTGACCTGGGATATCAGGTGAATTCCAGTAAATATCGCTATGGCAATGGATCACAAAATGGCAATACAAACAAACAAATGAATCAAAAATATAGTTGTCATTTTGTCTGGCTGTAAAGGTAAAATCTCAAAAGGAAAAGCCATAGAGAAACATAAAATGTATTAAAGTATCATAAATGGAAATTGCTGACAAGTACCACCTATAAAGGGGCAATCTGCAGTTCCTACATCCATTTTTGGAGATATAAATAAATGATATGTACCCATTGATTCTTGAAGAATATAACTCATAAATGTCTCATGAACTTAGTTCAACTGTCATACCCCATCAGCACCATAAAACATATGCTTGTTTTACTCCAATGTTTGTGAACAGTGTAAATGTAAACAAAAATTGCATAGCCTCAAAACATGGTTAAAGCTATCGTTTTGATATCATGGATGGTCAGACCTTGCATCCATAGCTCTATCTATGAAATTGAAATAATGAATACAGAATGAAAATGTGTTCTCTTTAGTCGGTATGGCTATCTAGGCTACAGCAGCTGCCTGATACATAATTTTATGCTTTTGCTTTCTTGTCATCAACATTCACGATTGGAATTTATCCAGTAACCCCAGGCAGAGATAGCAAGAGTGGATGATGTTGCCGTTCCTGTTGTTCATGGTCGGGGTGCTGGTCATGCTCTTAACAAGACCTGACATTTTTTATGGAGGGAAGAACTCTTCTTCTAAATAGACTGTTCCAAAGTTAAAATGTGTATGCTAAAAAGATTGTCTCATCTCCAAGCTTATCAAACTAACTTCAATGGTGCCTCCTACTGGAGATTCCTCAGAAAAAAATATTTTGGTCAACTGCCAGATACATAAAAAACAAAGAAATAAAACCTATTTCCACAAAAACTATGATGCTAACACATTAGTATTTTAGGTGACTCAAATTGGGGTCTGATCTGCTGATAATCTGTTTGATCTTGCATTTCCGTCTTGCGCCTCCATCCACCGTTTGTCTCTGTAGACACCTGGGAGATTAACTCTTTAAAACTGTCTAAGAGACTGGGTGAAGGTTCATTTGGAACGGTCTATCAAGTGCATTGGAACGGTCTATCAAGGCAAGTGCATTCACCCAATTGCTTAGACCTATCAGGTTGTTTCATCTACGTAAGTGCCTAGGGAGGAGGGGTTATGGTTTTGTTTGGACAGGGACTAACTATACTGAACCAATAAGTACATGCACTTGCAAGACAGAGGTTAGTGTGTTTATCCTTGGCGTTTATGGGTTGGGTTCGAGAACCACTATGGGAGTCACCCTATGCTCATGTTCTTAGCAATATAAGGTAATGCAATTATTTGGCAACAGTTACAACACACTTATCTGATTATTTAAAATGAGTTTGTCAATGACACGTTTGTTCGGTCTAGATTTTGATAGAGTTCTCTTTCAGATGCTCAGCTATATGGAATGAATAAATACTGATAATGTTTGAGGTAGTTGAAATGTGGTCATAATTCATGCTCAAGGGGAAGTCCTACAGACTCCCATCTACAGTTGAAGTCGGAAGTTTACATTTACCTTAGTTAAAAACATTGAAACTCAGTTTTTCACAATACCTGACATTTAATGCTATTAAAAATTCCCTGTCTTAGGTCAGGTAGGATCACCACTTTATTTTAAGAATGTGAAATGTCAGAATAATAGTAGAGAGAATTATTTATTTCAGCTTTTGTTTCTATCATAACATTCCCAGTGGGTCAGAAGTTTACATACACTCAATTAGTATTTGGTAGCATTGCCTTTAAATTGTTTAACTTGGGTCAATCGTTTCGGGTAGCCTTCCACAAGCTTCCCACAATAAGTTGGGTGAATTTTGGCCCATTCCTCCTGACAGAGCTGGTGTAACTGAGTCAGGTTTGTAGGCCTCCTTGCTCGCACATGCTTTTTCAGTTCTGCCCACAAATTTTCTATAGGATTGAGTTCAGGGCTTTGTGATGGCCACTCCGATACCTTGACTTTGTTGCCCTTAAGCCATTTGCCACAACTTTGGAAGTATGCTTGGGGTCATTGTCCATTTTTATGGCTGTTTTGGAGCAGTGGCTTCTTCCTTGCTGAGCGGCCTTTCAGGTTATGTCAATGTAGGACTTTTTACTGTGGATATAGATACTTTTGTACCTGTTTCCTCCAATATCTTCACAAGGTCCTTAGCTGTTGTTCTGGGATTGATTTGCACTTTTCGCACCAAAGTACATTCATCTCTAGGAGACAGAGCGTGTCTCCTTCCTGAACGGTATGACGGCTGCGTGGTCCCATGGTGTTTATCAGAGATGTGGACTCTAGTCACATGACTTGAACTTGAGTCAGACTCGAGTCACAAATATGATGACTTGCAACTCGACTTTGACTTTAACACCAATGACTCGTGACTTAACTTGGACTTGAGCCTTTTGACTCGAACTGACTTGATACCCTCCCCAAGCCCAAATATAAAAAATGATGCCATTTAAAAAAGTGTGCAGCGCGTCAACTCTTCATTTAACGGATTACAGTTTGATTCGGACAGCAGCCAATCAAATTGTACCAGTGGAGAAAGCAGCTGCCTTGGATCCGGCTTTTTGTCTGATGTGGGTGGAGCAAATCAAAATCAAATCAAATCAAATGTATTTATAAAGCCCTTCTTACATCAGCTGATGTCACAAAGTGCTGTACAGAAACCCAGCCTAAAACCCCAAACAGCAAGCAATGCAGGTGTAGAAGCACAGTGGCTAGGAAAAACTCCCTAGAAAGGCCAGAATCTAGGAAGAAACCTAGAGAGGAACCAGGCTATGAGGGGTGGCAAGTCCTCTTCTGGCTGTGCCGGGTGGAGATTATAACAGAACATGGCCAAGATGTTCAAATGTTCACAGATGACCAACAGGGTCAAATAATAATAATCGAGGGATCACGTGACCCCTGAACGAGATGGCCGCATGAACTAGCAGCTCCGCACAAGTAGTTTCCAATTCCTAATCTTACCTCCACTTCAAGTTTAAACTCATTTAGCTTTAGTCAAAAAGTCATGGCGGCTACAAAAGGCGACACTACAGGTGACATTTTTACCTGGACTCGAGCTCTAGCGACGGAAAAAGCCTCCAAGAAGCAGCTGGCTTCAGAAAAAGCTAGCGCCATTAGCCAGGAGCAAGAGGACCCGTTCCCCCCAGAGGCCCAACGAATGCCAACCTCGCACTCTGTCGAAGACATCTTTTCTGAGCTGAGATCCCAACGTACAGAACTCAACACTAAACTAGATGCCATTAACGCTCAGCTCAGTGCGATAGGGGGCAAGGTGACAATCCTGGAAAATGCTTTGCCTGACATAAACAACAAGATAACCATAAACGCGGGGTGCCTGGACGAGGCAGAGGGGCGAATCCTATCCATGGAAAACTTATTGACAGACGCCATGGAAACCATAGCATATGCTAAAAAAAACATTGAGCAGCTGGAAGAGAAAACAGAGGACCTGGAAAACAGGGGGCGAAGGAATAATTGTGTTCTATTAAATCTGGGCGAAAAAGAAGAGGGAAACATGCCACTGATCCGCTACCTGCAAGACAAACTTCCCGAGTGGCTCCACCTGTCCACCGACAGGCCCATAGAACTCGAGAGAGCTCACCAAGCACTGAGGCCCCCAACCCCGGTCAATGAGAAATGGACCAATGACTAAATGCGATTACTGTTATTACTAAAGGAGGTAAGACAACATATAGCCGATATCCAAAGACCCACCCGCCCTACAAATGTCATTATGGCCGTCTAATCTATATTTATGTTCCTTTAGCTGAGAGGGATAGGCCCCATATTATAACCTAGGCCTACTATATGTAGGCTGGGCCATTGATTTTATTTTCTCCCTTTTTTAATGTGGTCTGGACGGGGGCTACGTTGTCATTTACTCAATGCGGGGCGGAGAGAGAGAGAAAGAAAGAAAGCGAGAAAGAGAGAAAAAGAGAGAGAGAATTAGAGAGAGCATACTTAAATGTACACAGGACACTGGATAAGACAGGATAAATACTCCAGATATAACAGACTGACCCTAGCCCCCCGACACATAAACTACTGCAGCATAAATACTGGAGGCTGAGACAGGAGGGGTTGGGAGACACTGTGGCCCCGTCCGACGATACCTCCGGACAGGGCCAAACAGGCAGGATATAACCCACCAACTTACCATCCTGAGACAAGGCCGAGTATAGCCCACAAAGATCTCCCCCACGGCACAACCTAAGGGGGGGTGCCAACCCGGACAGGAAGATCATGTCAGTGACTCAACCCACTCAAGTGACGCACACCTCCTAGGGACGGTGTGGAAGAGCACCAGTAAGCCAGTTACTCAGCCGCTGTAATAGGGTTGGAGGCAGAGAATCCCAGTGGAGAGAGGAGAACCGGCCAGGCAGAGACAGCAAGGGTGGTTCGTTGCTCCAGTGCCTTTCCGTTCACCTTCACACTTCTGGGCCAGACTACACTCAATCATAGGACCTACTGAAGAGATGAGTCTTCAATAAAGACTTAAAGGTCGAGACCGAGTCTGCGTCTCTCACATGGGTAGGCAGACCATTCCATAAAAAATGGAGCTCTATAGGAGAAAGCCCTGCCTCCAGCTGTTTGCTTATAAATTCTAGGGACAATTAGGAGGCCTGCGTCTTGTGACTGTATGTAACAGTTTAACTTTAGTCCGTCCCCTCGCCCCGACCCAGGGACCCTCTGCACACATCAACAACAGTCACCCACGAAGCATCGTTACCCATCGCTCCACAAAGGCCGCGGCCCTTGCAGAGCAAGGGGAACCACTACTTCAAGGTCTCAAAGCGAGTGACGTCACCAATTGAAACACTGTTAGTGCGCACCACCGCTAACTAGCTAGCCATTTCACATCGGTTACACTCACCCCCCTTTCAACCTCCTCCTTTTCCGCAGCAACCAGTGATCCGGGTCAATGCACCAATGTAACAGTTTAACTTTAGTCCGTCCCCTCGCCCCGACCCGGGCGCAAACCAGGGACCCTCTGCACACATCAACAACAGTCACCCACGAAGCATCGTTACCCATCGCTCCACAAAAGCTGCGGGAAACCACTACTTCAAGGTAGTAAGGTAGCAAGGTAGCAAGGGGAACCACTACTTCAAGGTCTCAAAGCGAGTGACGTCACCGATTGAAACGCTATTAGCGTGCACCACCGCTAACTAGCTAGCCATTTCACATCGGTTACACGTAGCATACGTGTAGGTACGTACCGCAGGACCAAATCGGAAAGATAGGTAGGAGCAAGCCCATGTAACGCTTTGTAGGTTAGCAGTAAAACCTTGAAATCAGCCCTTACCTTAACAGGAAGCCAGTGTAGGGAGGCTAGCACTGGAGTAATATGATCTAGCAGCCGTGTTTAGCACTAACTGAAGTTTATTTAGTGCCGGAAAGTAGAGCATTGCAGTAGTCTAACCTAGAAGTGACAAAAGCATGGATAAACTTTCTGCATCATTTTTGGACAGAAAGTTTAGATTTTTGCAATGTTACATAGATGGAAAAAAGCTGTCCTTGAAACAGTCTTGATATGTACGTCAAAAGAGAGATCAGGTTCCAGAGTAACGTTGATTTCCTTCACAGTTTTATTTGAGATTGTACAACCATCAAGATTAATGGTCAGATTCAACAGAAGATTTCTTTGTTTCTTGGGACCTAGAACAAGCATCCCTTTTTTGTCAGAGTTTAAAAGTAGAACATTTGCCGCCATCCACTTCCTTATGTCTGAAACACAGGCTTCCAGGGAGGGCAATTTTGGGGCTTCAGCATGTTTCATTGAAATGTACAGCTGTGTGTCATCCGCATAGCAGTGAAAGTTAACATTATGTTTCAGAATGACATCACCAAGAGGTCAAATATATAGTGAAAACAATAGTGGTCCTAAAATGGATCCTTGAGGAACGCCAACATTTACAGTTGATTTGTCAGAGGACAAACCATCCACAAAGACAAACTGATGTCTTTCCGACAGATAAGATCTAAACCAGGCCAGAACTTGTTCGTGTAGACCAATTTGGTTTTCCAATCTCTCCAAAAGAATGTGCTGATCGATGGTATCAAAAGCAGCACTAAGGTCTAGGTGCACGGGGACAGATGCAGAGCCTCGGTCTGATGCCATTAAAAGGTAATTTACCACCTTCACAAGTGCATTCTCAGTGCTATGATGGGGTCTAAAACCAGACTGAAGCGTTTTGTATACATTGTTTGTCCTCAGGAAGACAGTGAGTTGCTTTGCAACAGCTTTTTCAACATTTTCTGAGAGGAATGGGAGATTCGATATTGGCCGATAGTTTCTTATATTTTCTGGGTCATGGTTTGGCTTTTTCAAGAGAGGCTTTATTACTGCCACTTTTAGTGAGTTTGGTACACATCCGGTGGATAGAGAGCTGTTTATTATGTTCAACATAGGAGGGCCAAGCACAGGAAGCAGCTCTTTCAGTAGTTTAGTTGGAATAGGGTCCAGTATGCAGCTTGAAGGTTTAGAGGCCATGATTATTTTCATCAATGTGTCAAGAGACGTAGTACTAAAAAACTTGAGTGTCTCCATTGATCCTAGGTCCTGGCAGAGTTGTGCAGACTCAGGACAACTGAGCTTTGGAGGAATACTCAGATTTAAAGAGGAGTCCGTAATTTGCTTTCTAATGATCATAATCTTTTCCTCAAAGAAGTTCATGAATTTATCACTGCTGAAGTGAAAGCCATCCTCTCTTGGGGAATGCTGATTTTTTGTTAGCTTTGCGACAGTATCAAAAATACATTTTGGATTGTACTTCTTTTCCTCAATTAAGTTGGAAAAATTGGATGATCGAGCAGCAGTGAGGGCTCTTCGATACTGCACGGTACTGTCTTTCCAAGCTAGTCGGACGACTTCCAGTTTGGTGTAGCACCATTTCTGTTCCAATTTTCTGGAAGATTCTGTGCTAGTTTGGGGAAGGCCCTTTCCTGTTTCAGCATGACAATGCCCCCATGCACAAAGAGAGGTCCATACAGAAATAGTTTGTCGAGATCGGCGTGGAAGAACTTGACTGGCCTGCTCAGAGCCCTGACCTCAACCCCATCGAACACCTTTGGGATGAACTGAACACCGACTGAGAGCCAGGCCTAATCATCCAACATGAGTGCCCTACCTCACTAATGCTCTTGTGGCTGAATGGAATCAAGTCACCACAGCAATGTTCCAACATCTAGTGGGGGGGGACTTCATATTAATGCCCATGATTTTGGAATGAGATGTTTGACGAGCAGGTGTCCACATACTTTTGGTCATGTACTGTACGTCTTTAAACTGACGGCATTAACTACTTTGCAGATATGATACAAACTGACAATCATAATATCACTCAAAAATATGAATTTCACAACTTTATAAGAGGCTTTAAAAATAGGTTATCTTTGACTCAGAATTCCATGATGTACAGTAAGGCATTGTTGGCAGAATAGATGGATGCAATTCAATGCATTTTATATATAATTCACAAATACATTTCTTGGTAGTCCAAAAAACTATTGCTAACATGGCTAATAGGCTAGCGTACGTGTCAAACAAGGTTCTGGGGCCGATTAAGACACACAAACAAGTCAACAGTTGAGTCATATACTTTATGAAATTACAGCCTAATGCGCTCTCATCTATGAATTCAACTTCAAATGCACTCCTTTCATGTGTCCCGTTTACAGCGTGCAGCTAAGGGAAAGTGTACTAAAATGTCGCAGTCTGGCTTCGTTTTTTTAAAAGCTTGAATAACAAAAAACACAACCTGCCAGAAAACAACATGTACGGGAGAAACATGTAGGCCTATAACAGCTTCATTTGAGCAGTAGCCTAGGCTGGCTACTCAGCTATAATACATTGAGTGTACCGTACAACAAGGCTGCATTCAACTGCACCGGTGATCCATGCAGTGCAAAAAATGTAAATGTTACAATAAACCTATAGCTATGATTTTGTTATTTGGAGTTATTAAATACTTTTTGATTAGGTTTGCAGTGTATTATGCACATCTGCAAGCACAGCAGCAAAGAATTGACAAATACTATTTCTCTCTTTTGTTTTAATGTGTTAAAATTGTAATTACAGCATCCTATGTAAATAAGCGGACATTTTAAAGGGCCATATTTTTTCACAGGTGCATGTTTTTTTGTAAAAACCAAAAATATGGTATGTCTAGCCCACGATTTCGTTGTGTTTTTTTCAATATGTGCACTAATTGAGTTCGACACCCCTGGGCTATCGTATCTATTTATGTAACTATCTATTTAACGTTAATTGGCATCAAAAAAAACTGAGCCTAACATTAGCTAGCTAGCTTCTGGGAGGATGTCATTGGGGGCTCCCAACCGGCGCAGGGGTCTAAGGCACTGCATCTCAGTGCAAGGGGAAATACTACAGTCCCTGTTTAAAATCCAGGCTGAATCACATCCGGCTGTGATTGGGAATCCCATAGGGTGGCACACAATTTTCCCAGCGTCATCTGGGGTAGGCCGTCATTGTAAATAAGAATTGATTCTTAACTGACTTGCCTGGTTAATTAAAAATACAAAATTGGGTGAGTGACTGACTTTTTCCCCTTTCGGTGGCTACAGCTAGACTGTTATCCACAGTTAGCATATCTTTTAGTTGTCAATGAAATGTATTTTGGCCTCGATCAAATGTGCTGGCAGGCAGGCAGGTTCTCATTCAGTTGTCAAAAGCATGCCTGCAGAAGGATGAGCAGGGTACTCCCCATGGGCAACCTCCTTGTACTTTACTTGTTTTTGTTTTTGGAACAGATTCCTTTTGGAACGGTCCACAAATTAAAAAGCACCCCTCTCCATCATTTCAGTGCAATTTTGACGGCCAACTAACTACCTTAAGTTTGAGAGTATTAGATTTTAGCCTATCTTGCTCTGGCTTGCAGTTGTTAGTTGTTAGTTGTTGATCGAGTTGATGTGCATAGGCAACAGAGAGATCCTACCTTTTCATGGTTGTTTGGTCAATAGGACTGTGAAGTTCCCAAATGTAAGAGGACTCCTGTGGTATTCAGGTGTAGCTTTTGGCGAATGCGTTGTAATGATCTAAAGTTGCGATGTTGCTACTGCTCGTGAACACACAGTCCAGTTCAAATTGAACGATGGCAGGCCCATGTGGCAAGTGGTTTATTTGCATATAGTCCTACAGTAGCTCTGATTGGCTTACCAGTCTGAGTAGATTTCTTCTTCTTCATCTTCAATGATATTATGGCGGTCCGCAAACAAACGTTCAAGGTGTGCTAACTGTGGATAACAGTCTACTGTGCTGGAGTGCGTGATCAATCATAGTCTGCCTAATTCTGTACTACTACTACAACCCCCCCCCCCCCCCCTCCCAATCCATTAAACTTCATCTATACCAGGCTGAAACAATCCAACTTTAGGATAATTGAGCACGGCAACAACCATTTCGACAATAACATCTGTTACCCCCAATAACTATTTTGCCGTATCCACGATAACCTTTAACTTAGCATTACTGCTTTCCACAACCCGAGTCGTGTTGGTAACCTTACCAATGAAAGCTATGAAGTTAACTTTATTCACTATCAAAGTGTCCTTTGACAGAGCACAATCATGTCTGCAAGATTTCTGAACAGGTGTCGAAACCATGCCAGGACCAGCAGAATCACCAGCCCCGACAGTAGGTCCACTTAGAAGCTCCAGTAGGTCCGCCATAGAAGCTCCATCAGTCCACGCTGTAGTTCCACCAATCTGTTTTACAGCCTCTGCATATGGTACAATGCCTTCGGAAAATATTCAAACCCCTTTACTTCATCCACATTTTGTTACGTTACAGCCTTATTCTAAAACGTATTAAATAAAAAACATCTTCAGAAATCTACACACAATACCCCATAATGACAAAGCGAAAACAGATTTTTAGAAATGTTTGCAAATATATACAAAATAAAAACAGAAATACATTATTTACATGAGTATTTAAACCCTTTGCTTTGAGACTCGAAATTGAGCTCCTTGAGATGTTTCTACAACTTGATTGGAGTCCACCTTTGGTAAACTCAATTGATTGGACATGATTTGGAAAGGCGCACACCTGTCTATATAAGGTCCCACAGTTGACAGTGCATATCAGAGCAAAACCCAAGCCGTAGAGCTCCGAGACAGGATTGTGTCGAGGCACAGATCTGGGGAAGGGTACCAAAAAATGTCTGCAGCATTGAAGGTCCCCAAGAACACAGTGGCTTCCATCATTCTTAAATGGAAGAAGTTTGGAACCACCAAGACTCTTCCTAGAGTTGGCCGCCTGGCCAAACTGAGCAATTGGGGGAGACGGGCATTGGTCAGAGAGGTGACCAAAGTTCCTCTGTGGAGATGAGAGAACCTTTCAGAAGGACAACCATCTCTGCAGCACTCCACCAATCAGGCTTTTTTAGAGTGGCCAGACGGAAGCAACTCCTCAGTAAAAGACACATGACAGCCCCCTTGGAGTTTGCCAAAAGGCACGTAAAGACTCTCAAACCATGAGAAACAAGACTCCCTGGTCTGATAAAACCAAGATTGAACTCTTTGGCCTGAATGCCAAGCGCCACGTCTGGAGGAAACCTGACACCATCCCTACGGTGAAGCATGGTGGTGGCAGCATCATGCTGTGGGGATGTTTTTCAGTGCAGGGACTGGGAGACGAGTCTGGATCGAGGGAAAGATGAACAGAGCAAAGTACAGAGAGGGATCCTTGATGAAAACCTGCTCCAGAGCGCTCAGGACTTCAGACTGGGGTGAAAATTCACCTTCCAACAGGACAACGACCCTAAGCACATAGCCAAGACAATGCAGGAGTGGCTTCGGGACAAGTCTCTGAATGTCCTTGAGTTGTTAATTGTTGTTAATGTTGTAAATGACTATTGTAGATGGAAATGGCAGACTTTTTTATGGAATCTACACAGGCGCACAGAGGCCCATTATCAGCAACCATCACTGGCACGTTGAGTTATCTAATACAAGTTTATAATTTTAAAAGGCTAATTGATCATTAGAAAACCCTTTTGCAATTATGTTAGCACAGCTGAAAACTGTTGTCCTGATTAAAGAAGCAATAAAACTGGCCTTCTTTAAACTACTTGGGTATCTGGAGCATCAGCATTTGTGGGTTTGATTACAGGCTCAAAATGGCCAGAAACAAATAACTTCCTTCTGAAACTCATCAGTCTATTCTTCTTTATTTATTTTAAAAAAAGTGCTACCCCCTTTTCTCCCCAATTTCGTGGTATCCAATTGCTACAACTCCCGTATGGGCTCGGGAGAGACAAAGGTCGAAAGCCATGCGTCCTCCAAAACACAACCCAACCAAGCCGCACTGCTTTTTAACACAGCGCGCCTCCAACCCGGAAGCCAGCCGCACCAATGTGTCAGAGGAAACACCGTGCACCTGGCCACCTTGGTTAGCACGCACTGCGCCCGGCCCGCCACAGGAGTCGCTGGTGCGCGATGAGACAAGGATATCCCTACAGGCCAAACCCTCCCTAACCTGGACGATGCTAGGCCAATTGTGCGTCGCCCCACGGACCTCCCGGTCGCGGCCGGCTGCGACAGAGCCTGGGCAAGAACCCAGAGTCTCTGGTGGCACGGCTAGCACTGCGATACAGTGCCCTAGACCACTGCACCACCCGGGAGGCCTTCGTCAGTCTATTCTTGGTCTGAGAAATGAAGGCTAGTCCATGCGAGAAATTGCCAAGAAACTGAAGATCTCGTACAACAATGTGTACTACTCCCTTCACAGAACAGCGCTGAGCAACTGAGCAAGAGGACAAGTACATTAGAGTGTCTAGTTTGAGAAAACAGACGCCTCACAAGTCCTCAACTGGCAGTATCATTAAATAGTACACGCAAAACACCAGTCTCAACATCAACAGTGAAGAGGCGACTCCGGGATGATGGTCTTCTATGAACTCTACACCTCGTAGAGTTCATGCCCGACAAATTGCGGCTATCTAAAGTATTCCACACACACTCACACTCCTAGAGTATATTTAAGCAATAAGGCACGAGGGGGTGTGGTATGTGACCAATATGCTACGGCTAAGGGCTGTTCTTAAACTCGACGCAACGCGGAGTGCCTGGATACAGCCCTTAGTCGCGGTATATTGGCCATATACCACAAACCCCCGAGGTGACTTATTGATATTATAAACTGGTTACCAATGTAATTAGAGCAGTACAAATATTTTTTGGGTCATACCCATGCTATACCACGGCTGTCAGCTAATCAGCATTCAGGGCTTGAACCACCCAGTTTCTAATATACAGTATAAGACAGGGATTGGCCACTGCAGCCCACGGACACCCTTTTAAAAATATTTTTTCTAATTAAATTTAACCTTTATTTAACTAGGCAAGTCAGTTAAGGACAAATTCTTATTTACAATGACAGCATACCGGGGAACATTGGGTTAACTTTGATCAAGCAACCTTACGGTTACTGGCCCAACGCTCTAACCACTAGGCTACCTGCCACCCCTTTTGAAGGCACTCGGATCAATACAATAATAACTCAGTTTTTGTGACCCCCACCCCCATTAAAGTCCATCCCTGGTACAAGCAAATCCAATGCAAGTCAATGGATAGTGAGGCATGCTATAGCATTCTCCCTCTTTCTCCCCTCTCTCACAAGCACATGTATATACAGAGTCTTCAGAAAGTATTCATACCCCTTGACTTATTCCACATTTTGTTGTGTTACAGCCTGAATCCAACATTTATTTTTCTCACCCATCTACACTCAATAACTCTTAATGACAAAGTGAAATCTGTTTTACCTCATTTCTACCAGCATGTCACCTGTGCAACTAGAAGGATAAAACCTCTAGATCACCTTTACTCCACACACAGAGACTCATACAAATCTCTCTCTCGCCCTCCATTTGGAAAATTGGACCATGACTCTATCCTACTGATTCTTGCTTACAAGCAAAAACTCAAACAGGAAGTACCAGTGACGTGCTCAATAGGGAAGTGGTCTTGATGAAGCAGATGCTAAGCTACAGGACTGTTTCGCTAGCACAGACTGGCATTAGTTCCAGGATTCATCTGATGACATTGAGGAGTTTACCACATCCCACAACGTTATCCCCACAGTGACCATACATACATATCCCAACCAGAAGCCATCGATTACAGGCAACATCTGCATTGAGCTAAAGGCTAGAGCTGCCGCTTTCAAGGAGCAGGAAGCCCATAAAAAATCCCGCTATGCCCTCCAACAACCCATCAAACAGGCAAATCGTCAAAACAAGAATGAGATCGAATCCTACTACACCGGCTCTGACGCTCGGCGGATGTGGCAGGGTATGTAAACTATCACGATTACAAAGGGAAACCGAGCCGAGAGCTACCCAGTGACGCGAGCCTACTAGACGAGCTAAATGCCTTCTATTCTTGCTTCGAGGCAAGCAACACTGAACCATGCGTGAGAGTAATGGCTGTTCCGGATCATTGTTGTTCCCCTGCCTGAGAGGATGGAAGTTGAATATGTAGCTAGATGTAGAAGGCTAACGTTAACAAGTTAACGTGTCACATGAAAGTGTGGTTGGTAAGGGTAGGTAACAACACATCTGCCACGCTGATCCTCAACATGGGGGTCCCTCAGGGGTGCGTGCTCAGTCCCCTCCTGTACTCCCTGTTCACTCATGACTGCATGGCCAGGCACGGCTCCAACACCATCATTAAGTTTGCCGATGACACAACAGTGGTAGGCCTGATCACTGACAATGATGAGACAGCCTATAGGAAGGAGGTCAGAGACCTGGCCATGTGGTGTCAGGACAACAACCTACCCCTCAACGTGATCAAGACAAAAGGAGATGATTGTGAACTACAGGAAAAGTAGGACCGAGCAAGCCCCCATTCTCATCGACCGGGCTGCAGTGGAGCAGGTTGAGAGCTTCAAGGTCCTTGGTGTCCACATCACCAACAAACTAACATGGTCCAAACACACCAAGACAGTTGTGAAGAGGGCACAACAAAGCCTATTCCCCCTCAGGAAGCTGAAAAGATTTGGCATGGGTCCTCAGATCCTCAAAAAGTTCTACATCTGCACCATTGAGACCATCCTGACTGGTTGCATCACTGCCTGGTATGGCAACTGCTTGGCCTCCGACCGCAAGGCACTACAGAGGGTAGTGTGTACGGCCCAGTACATCACTGGGGCCAAGCTTCCCTCCGTCTATAGCAGGAAGTGTCAGAGGAAGGCCCTAAAAATTGTCAAAGACTCCAGCCACCACAGTCATAGACTGTTCTCTCTACTACCGCACACTGAAGAGGGTTAAACCAAGGCCTCATTCCTTTTAAAGGGTTAATAAATTGTGTAATGATAAATTGTCAGGTCTCCTCTTCTAGGAGACGTTTGTGTGTGTATTAACACCTGTTTTGAGTGTTTTGCCCTTCAGACATTATCAGAAGGCGGAAACTGCCTACGTTCATACATACTCCCCCTGTCTGGGCACCACCTGGCTATCTGTGGTTCTGAGAATAAGACTGGTTTTCTGAGAACACAAGGTTGCAGCAGGCCTGATGAAAACAGCCACCTGTCAGAAGATGCTTAGACTCGTTCACCTTGTTATGACCCTATACCTGTGATGAAAGGTCAAGTTTCGGTCAAACCCACTTCTGAGCTTTTAACTGCTGATAAGATGGTTGCTGCTGTCAGGGGGATGTCAGATTTATAAAGGAGGACTGGGAGAGGCTATATGAGTTATAGGATGTCTTAGACATTTTGCAGAACCTGGGGAGAGCGATCATATACTGTACTCTGTACCAACTTATGCCTACAATTGTATTACTAAAGGATCATTTTAATACTTAAGCAAAGAGTATGTGTTTCCTTTCCATTACTAATATATGTTTGATAATTATATAGACCTGAACATTTGTTGAAGAAATTGACCAACAACGCCAACCGGGACCGGAGCGCCAAGTCTTGGTCCAAAAGACTTCTTAAAGGCTTCTACCCCCAAGCCATAAGACTCCTGAACAGCTAATCAAATGGCTACCCAGACTATTTGCATTGTCCCCCTTTAAATGCTGCTGCTACTCTCTGTTTATTATCTATGCATAGTCACTTTAACTCTACCTACATGTACAGTGGCTTGCGAAAGTATTCACCCCACTTGGCATTTTTCCTATTTTGCTATTACAACCTGGAATTAAAATAGATTTTTGGGAGGTTTTTATCATATGATTTATACAACACTTTGAAGATTTGAAGATGCAAAATATTTTTTTTGTGAAACAAACAAGAAATAAGGCAAAAAACTGAATACTTGAGCATGCATAACTATTCACCCCTCCCAAAGTCAATACTTTGTAGAGCCACCTTTTGCAGCAATTACAGCTGCAAGTCTCTTGGGATATGTCTCTATAAGCTTGGCACATCTAGCCACTGGGATTTTTGCCCATTCTTCAAGGCAAAACTGCTCCAGCTCCTTCAATTGGATGGGTTCCACTGGTGTACAGCAATCTTTAAGTCATACCACAGATTCTCAATTGGATTGAGGTCTGAGCTTTGACTAGGTCATTCCAAGACATTTAAATGTTTCCCCTTAAACCACTCAAGTGTTATTTTAGCAGTATCCTTAGGGTCATTGTCCTGCTGGAAGGTGAACCTCCATCCCAGACTCAAATCTCTGGAAGACTGAAACAGGTTTCCCTCAAGAATTTCCCTGTATTTAGCGCCATCCATCATTCCTTCAATTCTGACCAGTTTCCCAGTCCCTGTCGATGAAAAACATTCCCACAGCATGATGCTGCCACCACCATCCTTCACTGTGGGGACAGGGTTCTCGGGGTGATGAGAGGTGTTGGGTTTTATGCCAGACATAGCATTTTCCTTGATGGCCAGAATGCTCAATTTGAGTCTCATCTGACCAGAGTACCTTCTTCCATATGTTTGGGGAGTCTCCCACATGCCTTTTGGAGAACACCAAATGTGTTTGCTTATTTCTTTCTTCAAGCAATGGCTTTTTTTTGGCCACTCTTCCGTAAAGCCCAGCTCTGTGGAGTTTCACTTAAAGTGGTTCTATGGACAGATACTCCAAATCTCCGCTGTGGAGCTTAGCAGCTCTTCAGTGTTATCTTTGGTCTCTTTGTTGTCTCTCTGATTAATGCCCTCCTTGCCTGGTCCGTGAGTTATGGTGGCCGGCCCTCTCTTGGCAGGTTTGTTGTGGTGCCATATTCCATTTAATAGTGCTCCATGGGATGTTCAAAGTTTCAGTTATTTTTTTATAAACCAACCCTGATCTGTACTTCTCCACAACTTTGTCCCTGACCTGTTTGAAGCTCCTTGGTCTTCATGGTGCCCCTTGCTTAGTGGTGTTGCAGACTCTGGGCCCTTTCAGAACAGGTGTATACAGTGGGGCAAAAAAGTATTTAGTCAGCCACCAATTGTGCAAGTTCTCCCACTTAAAAAGATGAGAGAGGCCTGTAATTTTCATCATAGGTACACTTCAACGATGACAGACAAAATGAGAAAAAGAAATCCAGAAAATCACATTGTAGGATTTTTTATGAATTTATTTGCAAATATTAATTTCCTGCAATTCTACACATTTTGCTATAGGGTGGAGGCAAATGTTTGCAGTTTTTAGTATGATAACTGATGATCAATGGGCTCCACCTCAGTCAGTAATTGCTTATACAAGTTTAGATAGTCTAGCGGCTAGCTAACTTACCAATCTAAAAACAATGTTGCTTAAATGGGCACGTTGTGTATTCTATTATTCTAACGCTCAACAGTAAGTTGACTGAGTTCCAAAAATAAAAATTATATACAAAAAAATAAAGGGAACACTTAAACAACACAATGTAACTCCAAGTCAATCACACTTCTGTGAAATCAAACTGTCCACTTAGGAAGCAACACAGATTGACAATACATTTCACATGCTGTTGTGCAAATGGAATAGACAAAAGGTGGAAATTATAGGCAATTAGCAAGACACCCCCAAAAAAGGAGTGATTCTGCAGGTGGTGACCACAGACCACTTCTCAGTTCCTATGCTTCCTGACTGATGTTTTGGTCACTTTTGAATGCTGGCGGTGCTCTCACTCTAGTGGTAGCATGAGACAGAGTCTACAACCCACACAAGTGGCTCAGGTAGTGCAGCTCATCCAGGATGGCACATCAATGCGAGCTGTGGCAAGAAGGTTTGCTGTGTCTGTCAGCGTAGTGTCCAGAGCATGGAGGCGCTACCAGGAGACAGGCCAGTACATCAGGAGACGTGGAGGAGGCCGTAGGAGGGCAACAGCCCAGCAGCAGGACCGCTACCTCCGCCTTTGTGCAAGGAGGTGCACTGCCAGCGCCCTGCAAAATGACCTCCAGCAGGTCATTTTTTCTGCCGTTTCCAGCTACAATAGTCATTTACAACATTAACAATGTCTACACCGTATTTCTGATCAATTTGATGTTACTTTAATGGACAACAAAAGTAGCTTTTCTTTCAAAAACAAGGACATTTCTAAGTGACCCCAAACTTTTGAACGGTAGTGTATATATATATATATATATATATATATATATATATATATATTTAAATTTTGGGGGGGCGGGGTTGGAGGCCTAAGTGACCGCTTATGTCTCTTATACCTGGAACCTTCCCTGCTCTGACTTATCTACGGGGGATTCCAGAAAACATCACCTTGGCAACAGATCCCGTCAATAAAATAAATAGTGCAGATTTACATTTTATATGTCAAATTGTATGAGTAAAATGTATACCACAGGGATAAGACACAGAAAACGCTCACATAATTCATTGTTATTACAAGTTAACATAGTGTTAAAGCTAAATCCATGTTGAACATCAAATGCAGGGGACAATTAGAACACCTCAGCATTGCTCATTGCTTTAGTGTACTTTTTTCATTTGTACAGTTCAACACTTAGTCGATTTCCCCCTCTGATAAATAATGTACAAACACCACCTACTTAATTTAGTAACCATTTACACCAGTGTACAAGACTGTGCCATAATGGACACCCAGTTTCCATCAGCAGTTATTTGAATCCCTTTGGGTCGAGTGCAACTGCAGCACACTGGGGGCCTCAGGGGCAGCATTAACCCTGACTCTGGAGGAGCGATACCTCCTGTGGGCCACCATCAGGGCAGCCAGGAGACAGACAGAAGCACTGACCCCCAGGACTGGAGCCAAGGTGGGGTCTGTACTGACCCCTGGTTCTGCACAAGTAGGGTCAGGGTCAAAGGTCAGGCTCGGGTCAGGGATTGTGTTCTGATGTAACAGGGGATCGCTGAGGGAGAGAAGACAAGAAAATAAACACTTGATTTATACTGATAAATAAATTATTTATTGCTCTCTGAGAAAGTGAAAGACCACTTAAAACTTGGTAAAATAACAAAATTACAAGTTCATGTTGTGCCATACCAAAGATACTGAAATACTTCCTACTCTGTCATACTCACTTCTCAGTAGTCACTGTGCCTTTAGTAGAGTCAGCTGGAGAGTGGGGGTCCTGGTTGTCGATGGAGAGACCAATGTCAGGGTAATAACACAACCTCTTGTCAGGACATGCAACTAACCCCCTGTATCCTGTCACCTGGATGAATGAATGAATGAGAAATAATGTCAAATCATGGTAGAATCTAATGGCCAAAATGGCAAAATCGGTGTATGCTCAAAAGTTACCTCAATGGTGCTTCCTACTGGGCAGTCCAACCAGTCAGAGCCAGACACCTGTATCTGATACC
Source organism: Salvelinus fontinalis (assembly GCF_029448725.1). Taxonomy (NCBI): domain Eukaryota; kingdom Metazoa; phylum Chordata; class Actinopteri; order Salmoniformes; family Salmonidae; genus Salvelinus; species Salvelinus fontinalis. The sequence goes on from NC_074675.1 coordinate 30,002,761, forward strand.
GGTTCAGCCCAGTACACCTGTGTCTATAACAACGCCCCACCACAGAGTCACTGACAGACAGGGAGACATTCTGACAGAAAGAGGAGATGGAGAGAAAATAAAATAAAATGGGTAGGCGTCACCTTCATACACTTTTTCACAAATATATGCGGTGTAAGTCCACATAAAATACACACACACTGACCTCTCTGCTCAGGTTAGAGAAGAAGCATCGGCTGTCTATACGGTACAACTCTCCACTCCACTCTGTTTCAGTCTCTCTCTCGTTCTCCTCTTTCCAGCACGCACTCTTAGGAAAACACAGAGAGAGGAGTAAAGGAAGAGGAGGGAGAAGTTTAAATAGAGAGAGAAGGTGAAGCTGAGGAAGAGTGTTTGAAATACTGTTTTGTCATGGAGAACAGAGTTCAGGGAGACGGTAAAACGGAAGTAAATAAGAGCAGAAGACCCACCATTAGAGGTTTGTAAATGCGGCACCCATCCAGGTGAGGGTCAGTCTGGCACTCCCCCTTGTGGCGGTGAAGATAATGACACCCTAAACCACTGAGCGATGTAGAACACAAGTCAAACAGAGAATGAGGTAGAGGAACTGGAAAGCTTTAGACAACGTTGGAGAATGGGATTTATTTTTTATTGTATGGTTAAGTGTGGCATATTCAAATAAAATAATAACACTACCTGCCTGTGCAGAAAAATGAGGAGGAGTTGTCATGGCAGGTGGACAGTGATCCAAACATTGCTCCCTCACCTACGAAAGATACACAAACAATAAATCACTTTGGCCATTAATCAGGTACACACAGAATCACTCATACCAAACGATATTCCTCTCTTACACTCTTTATCTTTGACAGATATTCTTTCTAACCACCTTATCTTTTTGGTTCATTTATGAGAAGTTACATCCGTCTCAATGGACAGACGGTCCCTCACCCTTTCCCCACACCAGGCTCTGTGCTCGGCTGTGGTTGACAGAGTACCAGCCCGTGTCCTGTAGGGCGGCCAGGGTGACCGGGTCGACACGCACCACAGCTGGATCCCCCAGGGCTGCAGCCATGATGGAACCCTGTAGCACCCTGGACTCCCAATGAGAGGACAGACCCCTATAACCTACATCCTGAGAGATGGGGAGAGGAGGGAGGAGTGGAGAAAGAGAGAGAGAGGGAGGGGGAGAGTGTGTGTTAAAGAGCAGGGGAGAGAAAGAGAGAGATTGAGAGAGATAAGTGTGAGAAAGGAATTATGAGGTAGTGAGAGAAAGGTAAAGTACAATATAAGACCTCACAAACATATTGGGAACGACTCTGATATGAATAAAGTCCGGTATTTCATGACTGTGACTACAGTGCCTATATTTCTGCACTACGAATATATTGTGTGTTAACGGCTCATGTCAGGGTCCGTACCAGGTTCTCCAGTGGTCCTCCCAGCTCAGGGTCAGTAGATAACAGGTGGTCCTGCAGGGCTCTGATCACTGATTGGGTGTAGATCCTGACCTGACCCGTCTCATCTGTGTTAGTCACCTGAACCCGGGGGGAGCAGCCCATCCCGGCTTCACAACACAATACGACAACACAGAATCACATAACCACACAACACAACCGAGTATAACTCAACCACACAACACAACCGAGTATAACTCAACCACACAACAACCACACAACACAACCGAGTATAACTCAACCACACAACCGAGTATAACTCAACAACACAACACAACCGAGTATAACTCAACCACACAACACAACCGAGTATAACTCAACCACACAACACAACCGAGTATAACTCAACCACACAACAACCACACAACACAACCGAGTATAACTCAACAACACAACACAACCGAGTATAACTCAACCACACAACACAACCGAGTATAACTCAACCACACAACCGAGTATAACTCAACAACACAACACAACCGAGTATAACTCAACAACACAACACAACCGAGTATAACTCAACCACACAACAACAAATCCACAGCAAAACCAAAACAGATACCTTTACAACAGAGAGAGAAAAATCTAACAGGTTTAGCCCTGACCAGAAGATTGGACAAAAACACACCATAAAGTAACACAATGAAATATAGCCTTGATAATACAAATGTAATATACCAAATGATAACACGGGCAAGGTTACTGACGTTGTGAGTAGGAGCAGTCTCTCCAGGTGCTGAAGAGTTCTTTGGAGAAACCCAATGCATGGAACAACTCGTGGATCACTGTCTGGAGAGAAGAAGGAAAGGAGATGCCAAATATCTCACTCACTCACTCACACACAAAACAAATATTTTACCTGCACAGTGCCTTGGTGGCTGTATCCCTCCCCAGTCAGTCTGTCCCTACAGATGACCACCACTCCAGCCAGAGGTCGACCCTGGGAGTCAGTCTGGCAGTGCACTGCATAGGCCAACACACCGGGCTGGGATATATGAATAGTGAAGAGGAAAGAGTGATACATTGACAGTCAACATATTTTATGACCTGAGTTCATTACTGATCGTATTGCTTTTCATTGGTGAGAGTATGCTGGTAAGGATATCTGCTGATCTTAGATCTGTACCTAAGGTCAACCAGAGCTATATTGACAGTCACAAACTAAGTTGATTTACATTGAACATAACATTGTCTCTGCTGTGACCCCTCACCTTCGCTCGACACTTGTCGGTGCTCTGTGCGTGGAGGTAAAGTAGGAAGTCAGTGTCAGGAAGTCCCGCCCCCTCAGGCCTTATCACAGTCATGGTTGGTGCATCAGGCTCTGAGTACACTGAACAACCACTCAGGTGATCATCTGGGATCTGTCAATCAATGGTGGTGCATCCTCACTGGCAGGTCATGATTTCCATCAAAGGACTAATAATAACACAGAATCTCCCTGTCTGTGTGATATGAGAGAGGGTTCAGATGCTGCTACTCACAATGACATCCAGACAGGTCTCCGTCCTGTAGTTCTCATTGGCTCGGCCACACCTGTGGAAATGGAAATCTTTGATTGGTTGAAATGATTCACCGACCAATAACAGTAGAAAATCCGATATAGTGTATCCGAACGTCTTAGACAAGAGAAACATACTGTATAAACAGAGATAGTATTTTACTATGTAAAGAAAAGGACAAATACACACATATAGCTAGGTATACAGTTGTAACACACAGACTTGTTATAGTTGGCAGAGCTGGCATTCCTCCATATGAACTTGCAGTACTTGTTGATGTCTCTGCTGAGCAGCAGATGACCAGGGACTCTGTTTACTGTCGGGACAGCAAGTATTAAATTATCAGTGAAACACTTAGTTATCCCCACATGATTACATCATTACATTGTTATTACACACAAATGTGACACAAAAGTCACAAAGACTCAGTCAAAGACGCACACAATAAATGTTCCTACTGACAAACATCCACACACAATAATGTTCCTACTGACAAACATCCACACACAGTAGATACACTGAACAAAAGTATAAACGCAACATGCAAATTGTTGGTCCCATGTTTCATGAGCTGAAATAAAATATCCCAGACATATTCCGTACAGACAAAAAGCTTATTTCTCTCAAATTTTGCGCACAAATTTGTGTACATTCTTGTTTGTGAGCATTTCTCCTTTGCCAAGATAATCCATGCACCTGACAGGTGTGGCATATCAAGAAGCTGTTTAAACAGCATGATCATTGCACAGGTACAACTTGTGCAGGGGACAATAAAAGGCCACTCTAAAATGTGCAGTTTTGTCACACAACCCAAAGCCACAGATGTCTCAAGTTTTGAGGGAGCGGGAAATTTGCATGCTGACTGCAGGAATGTCCACCAGAGCTGTTGAATGTTCATTCCTCTACCATGAGCCACCTCCAATGTCGTTTTAGAGAATTTGGCAGTACGTCCAACCGGCCTCACAACCACAGACCACGTGTATGGCATCGTGTGGGCAAGTGGTTTGCTGATGTCAACATTGTGAACAGAATGCCCCATGGTGGCAGATGGGTTATGGGGTCAGGCACGAGCTACGTACAATGAACACAATTGCATTTTATCTATGGCAATTTCAATGCACAGAGATACCGTGAAGAGATCCTGAGGCCCATTGTCGTCCCATTCATCCGCCGCCATCACCTCATGTTTCAGCATGATAATGCACAGCCCCATGTCACAAGGATCTGTACACAATTCCTGGAAGCTGAAAATGTCCCAGTTCTTCCATGGCCTGCATACTCACCAGACATGTTACCCATTGAGCATGTTCGGGATCGATGTGTTCCAGTTCCCGCCAATATCCAGCAACTTCGCAAAGCCATTGAAGACAAGTGGGACAACATTCCACAGGCCACAATCAACAGCCTGATCAATCAATCAATCAAATGTATTTATAAAGCCCTTCTTACATCAGCCGATGTCACAACGTGCTGTACAGAAACCCAGCCTAAAACCCCAAACAGCAAGCAATACAGATGTAGAAGCACGGTGGCTAGGAAAAACTCCCTAGAAAGGCCAGAACCTAGGAAGAAACCTAGAGAGGAACCAGGCTCTGAGGGGTGGCCAGTCCTCTTCTGGCTGTGCTGGGTGGAGATTATAACAGTACATGGCCAAGATGTTCAAACGTTCATAGATGACCAGCAGGGTCATATAATAATAATCACAGTGGTTGTAGAGGGTGCAACAGGTCAGCACCTCAGGAGTAAATGTCAGTTGGCTTTTCATAGCCGATCATTCAGAGTTAGAGGTGCGGTAGAGAGAGAGTCGAAAACAGCAGGTCCGGGACAAGGTAGCACGTCCAGTGAACAGGTCAGGGTTCCATAGCCGCAGGCAGAACAGTTGAAACTGGAGCAGCAGCATGACCAGGTGGACTGGGGACAGCAAGGAGTCATCAGGCCAGGTAGTCCTGAGGCATGGTCCTAGGGCTCAGGTCCTCCGAGAGAAGAGAGAAAGAGAGCGAGAAAGAGGGAGGGAGCATACTTAAATTCATACAGGACATTGGATAAGACAGGAGAAATACTCCAGATATAACAGACTGACCCTAGCCCCCCGACACAAACTATTGCAGCATAAATACTGGAGGCTGAGACAGGAGCGGTCGGGAGACACTATGCCCTGTCAACTCTATGTGAAGGAGATGTGTCACGCTGCATGAGGCAAATGGTGGTAACACCAGATACTGAATGGTTTTCTGCTCCACGCCCCTACCTTTTTGTTGTTGTTGGTATCTGTGAGCAACAGATGCATATCTGTATTCCCAGTCATGTGAAATCCATAGATTAGGGCCTAATTTAATTATTTAAATTGACTGATTTCCTTATGTGAACTGTAAATCTTAGAAATTGTTTCATGTTGCGTTTATATTTTTGTTCAGTACAGATCCACTCAAACACACAGAGACAGACACTCTCCTCTCCTACCTGACAGCAAGCTGGACACGATGCCCGCAGCCTCCCTGACTGCTGGCTCCAGTCTCTTGCTTTCCACCTGAGACAGGGCGGGGCTATCCCTTGGAACCCAGGTACGGATCCTGATTGGCTGTGGATGGTTTGTGGGTGGAGCCACCTTTCTCATGTGCTTCCTGTGGTGTCTCTGGGATGAAGAACGTTGAAGCGCAAATGAACGAATTTGAAAAGGATTAGCTGTGTCCTCTGAAGCAGTAAGTGGAGTCTGTTGCCCAACATTGCTACTGGCCGTCGTCTTAGGGTGAGGTCCGTCTGGATCAGTGGGTGTGGTGACCACTGTGACCGACTGCTGAACCTCATCAAAGATACACTTCTCCAGAGCACCAGGGAGCCATATGACCACCACCACCATCCAAACCCATGGCCTGCCGAGGGAGGGGGGTGAAGGCATAATCATAGCCTTTCCACAGGAGCCGCCCTTCCACAGAAGCCTCATCTCGGGGAAGAGATCACAGAGATGGATCTGTTGGACTGACATGACATCAGCAGTAGATCTAACAGCTACTAGCTTCATCCCGCAACTAGCCATTTAAATGACCATTTATATGAACAACTTCGACTTTTAATGTTACAGATTTCTATTTGTAACAAAATTACAAGTCTAAATTGTTAATATAAATGGTCATTTGAATGGCTAGTTGCAGGACAAAGCTAACATGCTACAAGATAATCCTAAATTAGTTGTTTAAAAAACGTGTGGGTTAGAGGTGATTTTACAGGGAAATCCAAATATATATATTCGGGAAAACTACTGCATTTCAGCAGTCCACTTGGACACTATTGCGTAATAATGCTGTAGTTGCCTTAGTAACATTTACTGTATTCACTCAAACATGTATACATGGTGAGCCAATATAGAACTGAAGCATCGACTGATGTAGATAATGACACTTGAATTAATCAGAGTCCGACCTGTTTTTCACTAGAGGAGCCCGTTTCAGACTGCGTAATTAGTCTCCATAACTTTTCTACACAACTTCATGAAGAAGGGTAAGCCTAAATCATAGTTTTCCAATTCCCCTTTGCTATTAGTCAAAAATTGCTGTATAGTGGACCACTTTCGCTTCTGCTCTAGTCGTCACTATTTTAAAATCAACATCTAGCCAATTTGAATTCCCCACTGAATCGGTTGTTTCATGAATCGGTTATAATTACCTGGGAACGCAATGTCCAGTCTCGCGCCGCCGCCATCAAAAATCAGGTGCAGAATTTTCTAAATTAAATGACATTCATCAACATACTCATCAGTATTCTTTGAATGGCTTTTCCTCCCGACTCCCATTCACTCTTCTCCTAACGGTGCAAGTTGCAAGCGACCAAACCACTCTGCACCATTGACACCCAGGTATTTAAATGTGCTTTGTCGTCATGGCGCCCTTCTCGGGAGACTGATGTGACATGTCTTTGATACATTCCCAGAAGACAGAGGACAATGGCTTATAGACCACCTCCTTATCTAAACACTTACCACTTCTTTACTTTTCCTAACATTGCACTTCACTTCTTCCACCCACACCTCTCTCTCTCACACACACACATCAAAGAGTTAAGAGTCCAAATAAAAGTGCAAATTGTTTAATCTCTGTGGATTTGTCCATATCTTTGCCTATGTACAGTGAAAGACCCTATTAAAAAATATATTTTTGAAAAAATCACTCTACAATCTTAGATTGCAATCATCCAACTACTCCATGTATAATTGAATACATTCAGTACAACCAGGTAAACAGAACAATACGAAAATAAAATTGAAAGAACATTTCTGGAGGACAAAAGCGAAAAAACTAAAGAATATGATATACAAATGGCACACTGAAAAGTCGCTTCATTTGCTATTTGTTCATTGTGTCAAAGTGTGGTAGAGGGGGTTCGATTCACAAAAGGGTGAGACTTCAAGTCAAGGTTGTTGCCCCTGGGGGTCTCGTCGTTCTGCGTGCACTGCACAAGTCTAACTCAACCTCAGGCACAGAGAGATTGTCTTGTGAGTCTAGACACAATGTGTACTAGAGAATTACATTATAAACATTCATACATCACATTTAAGTGCATACATTACACACACAAGTTATGCCATACATACACTAACCAGGAGGGTCCCCAAAATTATTGCCAGTTTGCAGAACTCGCATGGAATTGATCAATTATAAAAGCAATATAAAAACAGTCTGTCTGTGAGAAGGTAGGTGTGCCTTTTTGTGTATATACACACACACTACATGACCAAAAGTATGTGGACACCTGATCGTCGAACATCTCATTCCAAAATGATGAGTATTAACATGGGAGTTGGTCCCCCCTTTGCTGCTACAACATCATCCACTCTTCTGGGACGGCTTTCCACTAGATGTTGGAACTTGCTTCCACTAGATGCGGGGACTTGCTTCCATTCAGCCACGAGAGCGTTAGTGAGGTCGGGCCCTGATGTTGGGCGATTAGGCCTGGCTTGCAGTCTGCGTTCCAATTCATCCCAAAGGTGTTCGATGGGGTTGAGGTCAGGACTGTGCAAGCCAGTCAAGTTCTTCCACACCAATCTCGACAAACAATTTCAGTACGGACCTCATTGTCATGCTGAAATTGGAAAGGGCCTTCCCCAAACTATTGCCACAAAGTTGGGAGAACAGAATTGTCTACAATGTCATTGTAAGCTGTAGCGTTAAGATTTCCCTTCACTGGAACTAAGGAGCCTAGCCCGAATTATGAAAAGCAACCGCAGACCATTATTCCTCCTCCACCAAACTTTACAGTTGACACTATGCATTGGGGCAGGTAGCGTTCTCCTGGCATCTGCCATCGGACTGCCTGATGGTGAAGCGTGATTCATCACTCCAGAGAACGCGTTTCCACTGCTCCAGAGTCCAATGGTGGCAAGCTTTACACCAGTCCAGCCAACTCTTGGCTGCTCTGCCATGGAAACCCATTTCATGAAGCTCCCAAAGAATAGTTATTGTGCTGACTGACATTGCTTCCAGAGGCAGTTTGGAACTCGGTAGTGAGTGTTGTAAACAATTATCACACGCTACAACACTCGGTATGGCCTACCACTTCGCTGCTGATGCTCCTAGACGTTTCCACTTCACAATAACAGCCCTTACAGTTGACCGGAGCAGCTCTAGCAGGGCAAATTTGACGCACTGACTTGTTGGAAAGGTGGCATCCTATGACAGTGCCACGTTGTAAGTCACTGAGCTCTTCAGTAAGACCATTCTACTGGAGACTGCATGGCTGTGTGCCCGATTTTATACACCGGTAAGCAACAGGTGTGGCTAAAATAGCAGAGTCCACTAATTTGAAGGGGTGTCCACATACTTTTGTATATATAGCGTATTTGTGACAGTATGCATGCAGTACGTGCGTGTAATCATTCAAATTCTTCATATGCAGGAAGCTTCTAAACAAGGCACTTAAATGAGGGGGGGGTATAATTTATAATATTAGAACCTCTTCCATACCCTTACACTGCCGCCCTATTACTCACCCTCATAAATACTAAAACACACATGACAGTCACACACACGAGTCACACAGAAGACAAGCTCTTTCAAGTGTTAGAAACAAAAAAATCACTAATTTGACAGTAGCTGATATATTAGAGCATGAGGATTTGGGAGGAAGATTCTCTGTGCAAAGTTCACCACTTTCAGACTACACACATTCATGACTACACGCACGTGGAGGCAGGCACACGTACACACTTTCTCAAGGAGGTCCCACACTCAATAACATAAAAGCATTGAATATTAGATTTCTACAGTCAGTCAAAACCAACCCAATGTAATTCAAAAGGCACTACATCAGCACAGAGAGGGGGGAGAGCCTTGCGGTGCTCCTGTGCGCGAGCACTGTGCACATCATTTAGGGAGGGCGGTGGGGTTTGGATAAGGTCAGGGGTCAAGGGTTAGCAGGGGGACGTCATCCTCCGAGGTCATGTCCTCCGAGAGGGGGATAAGCAGCACCTCATCCTCCGAAGAGGAGAAAGAGGGGGATTCGGAGAGGGGCAGGGAGTTGGTGGGGGAGGAGGAGAACGGGGAGGCACGGAAGCGAGAGATACTGCGCCCCAGAGAGTGGAAGAGCGAGGCTACGGAGGGGCTACTGGGGGTGGGAGGGGCAGCCACGGGGAAGCTCTGGGGGGTGGCTGGGATAGAGACAAGGGGTGGAGGAAGGGAGGCGGGAGGCGGCGGTGGTGGTGGGTGCTGCACCGTCTGAGGGAGCAAGCCTAGTTTCTGTGGCAACGGCAGATTGACGGCTTCCACAGCCAATGAGGAAGTTGCGGGAGTTGATTGACTGGGCTCTACACCAGTAGAGGTGGGATCTGTATGCTGGGGGGCGGAACTGGAAGGCTGGGAGGGCCTGGAGGCGGATCTAGGGATTAAGCCCCACCTCCGCATGCGACGGACAGCCCGGCGGACGAATCGGGGACGGCGACGGCGACGTGGAGAGTTGGCGGTGTCCTGTCTGAGGAGCTGGAGGATACCTCTCAGAGTAAGAGAGGAAGACTGATGGGGGGGAGAAAGAGAAACACAGAGAGACAGACACAGAACAAGAAAAATATTTAAACCTTGAGGTTTAATTTGTTGAATTTGAAAATGTGCTGTACAAAAACGCTTATTTCTTAACATTATCATTTAAGTTTATGATTTGCATAAGATCACCATTAAATGAAGCTACAACACAGTGAAACAGAGAGCACATTGTTTTAGTTAGTCCTCTTGACCTTCTTCAGCTGTCTGCAGCAGCTAATCAGACAGCTCTAGGATCAGGTTCCCCCTGTCCGTATAATATTACTCATTACGATCTAAAAAGCTAAACCGATCCTAGATCAGCACTCCTACAGGCCCTGGTGTAACTCAATCTATGAGACCATGCTCCTGCTGCTACTCTCATAATGCAGGCTGATGATATTGAGTCAAGCAGTGAAGCTGAACCCTCAGTGCCTCTGGTAGGTCAGATGTACAAGGCTAGTCATGAGGAGTCAGAGGTCCGACGGTCCTACTGAGGAGATTTCAAATAAACTAAGTTAGTGAAGGATTCCCCTTGTAAAGGAAGGAAACCAAAGAAAGGAAATCTCAAGTAATCTGTTATTTGAGGCCTTCAGTTAATTGTGCTCCAATCAGAGCACAGTGGGACAAAGTTGCAGTTAGTTCCTGATCTAAGGTCACTTAGGGTTAGGATTGGGGGACTGTTAGCTGATCCTAGACCTGTTACTAGGCTCTCACCTCGTTGGGGTTCTCTGTGGGGAAGTCCTCCACTGGAGGGATGATGCCCTGGGCAATCAGCTGACCGTAGGAGGGAGGAGCCTGCTGCTGGATCAGCGCCGCCTCTTGGCGGCTGATTGGAGCAAACATACTGCAGGAGGAAGACAGACAGAAACATATGGGGGTCTGGTCGAAGAAGACAATTTGGACACAGATCAAGGGAGGCGTTTGTAGGTGATGAAGCATCAACATGTAGTAAACCTGACGTGTGAGGTGCATGAGGGATACCTGTATTCTCGGGTGCGCAGTGAGTAAAGCTTGCAGGTGCAGCCCATAGCGATGACCAGCAACAGCCCACAGACCAGGCTGCCAACGGTTGCCGCGGTGATGACCTTCCGAGGCAGGGTCACGGAACAGTTCAGCTCATCTGTCCCGTCCTTGCAGTCCACCTGGCCGTCACAGCGCCAGCTCTCAAACACACACCTGGGGAAGAGACAAACGGTCAAGATGGCGTATACACTTACACACATCAAAAACACACCACGCACCCTCACACACCCTCCTCTACCTGTCACTGTCGCAGTGGAAGGTCCCAGGTTGACATATAGAACAGTCTCTCTCATCGCTCCCATCAGAACAGTACAGCTGGTAGTTACACCTCTCCTTGGCAGGGAAACACACCGGATGCCCTAGGAAGCTATGCCCCACCAGCAGCACCCTCTGCCCAGCCGCTCCACAGGCAAACTGGTCCCGGGGACACCCCCTGCACCCTGCTTCGTCATGTCCCGTCTCGGGACAGTCCCAGTGCCCGTCACACTTTTGTTCCTGGGTGTAGCAGCCGCCTGCGGCACCCCCACATTTACCTTCCCAGGGAGGACAGTAGCCCCCGACACGGTAGGTGGCGTTGAAGCCCAGCCCCTCAGAGCCGGGGAGCGTACGATAGGTCAGGGAGAGGAGGCCGGTCCGGGACTCGACCTGGATTGCCTTGTAATTGGACGCATTAGTGATCTGTCACAGAGGGAAAGAGAGGGAGAGTGTGAAGTGATTAGATTGAGTAAATTAACTTGGGCAAATTAACCTTTCCCAGTGATTTCAAAGGTAGAAAAGTTGGCTTTAACCACAGATCTAGGATCAGACAACCATACTCTCTGAAAAAAAATATAAATATCTGACTTCGTTTCAGTTTATAAGGGGCAACGTCAACCAAACTCCAGTACACCCCCCCCCCCCCCCACACTCACAGTTTTGATAAGTTCCCCGGTGCCCTGCTGTCTGTCAGTGACGGTGACCGTGTCTCCAGGCCCCAGCTCCAGCAGCCGCAGGTCCAGCTTCAGAGGCCTAGAGTCCTGGGGGTCCAGGGTCCACACACAGAACAGAGGGGGGCCCCTGATGGAAGGAGGGGCGAACGTCCCATAGAAGGTCTGGAGGAGGCCCCCGCAGATGATGACCTTGGGAGGCAGGGTCACGGTGCAGTTCAGCTCGTCTGTCCCGTCCTTACAGTCCAGCTGGCCGTCACAGCGCCAGCTCTCAAAAACACACCTGGGGCAGAGACACAAACAGTTCAGGTGGCGTATACACACACATCGAAACACACCACACGCATGTCACATCAAAACTACACTAACACACATATCAAAGCTCACTAACAAACATTAAACGCACACACACACTAAGTTTTTTCTGGATCAAAAGGGGGCTTGGTAGGGGGTGTGACAACGGGCACGGTTGTCCCTGTGGATTTGAGATTTTAAAAAATTGAGATCCCCCATCTTGGCAGTGTAGACCTTTTTAAGCCAACGTCCTGCAATTCTACACATTTATCCATGGAGTTGAGAGAAATTTGCCATGGCCAACGCGGTGTTATTTTGTTCAAACCAAATAAAATCAATACTTCTAAATTCTTGCTTTTAGAATTTTCCATTCTCTTTCACTCTTTCTATATTTTATTTTGATGATTGTTAGTTCTCAAAGATAATGTATTTTGTGTGTGTGTATGTATATATATATATATATAAATATATATATATATATATATATATATATATATATATATATATATATATATGTGTAGAATCATGTAGTAACCAAAAAAAGTGTTTAACAAATCAAAATCTATTTTATATTTGATATTCTTCAAAGTAGCCACTCTTTGCCTTGATGACAGCTCTGCGGTCCAACTCATCCCAAACCATCTGAACTTGGGTGAGGTCGGATGATTGTGGAGGCCATGTCATCTGATGCTTTGAAGAATCTCAAATATAAAGATTTCATTGGCAGAAAAATGAGCCCCCCCCCCCCAAACACACACACACACTCCTCTACCTGTCACTGTCGCAGTGGAAGGTCCCAGGTTGACATATAGAACAGTCTCTCTCATCGCTCCCATCAGAACAGTACAGCTGGTAGTTACACCTCTCCTTGGCAGGGAAACACACCGGATGCCCTAGGAAGCTATGCCCCGCCAGCAGCGCCCTCTGCCCAGCCGCTCCACAGGCAAACTGGTCCCGGGGACAGCCCCTGCACCCTGCTTCGTCATGTCCCGTCTCGGGACAGTCCCAGTGCCCGTCACACTTTTGTTCCTGGGTGTAACACCCCCCTGCGGCACCCCCACATTTACCTTCCCAGGGGGGGCAGTAGCCCCCGACACGGTAGGTGGCGTTGAAGCCCAGCCCCTCAGAGCCGGGGAGCGTACGATAGGTCAGGGAGAGGAGGCCGGTCCGGGACTCGACGTGGATGGCCTTGTAATTGGACGCGCTGGTGATCTGTCGCAAAGGGAAAGGGCAGACGGTGAAATGATTAGAATTAGTAAAATAACTTGGGTAATTAAACTGAACGGTCTTGTAACAAACTCTAGAGGTAGAAGTTGGCTTTCACCACAGATTAACAATAAGACTAGCCTACTTCCAATCCGAGAGTAATTAAATATAGTCTGACACCGTATCAGTTTATAAGGGGCTACTTTAACTAACTAAGACACAAACACACCCCAGGCACACTCACAGTTTTGAGGAGTTCCCCGATGCCATGTTGTCTGTCAGTGATGGTGACCGTGTCTCCAGGCCCCAGCTCCAGCAGCCGCAGGTCCAGCTTCAGAGGCCTAGAGTCCTGGGGGTCCAGGGTCCACACACAGAACAGAGAGGGGCCCCTGATGGAAGGAGGGGCGAACGTCCCATAGAAGGTCTGGAGGAGGCCCCCGCAGGGCCACTCAACGGGGGTCCGGGTCACACTGGGGTGGGCTCTGTGAGGCTGGTGGCTGGGGAGTCCATGAGACTGGAAATGCCAGAAGTCATATATAGGATTGGCTGGCTCCTTTTCCTTGGTGTGGTCCCCATCCTCGTCTACTTGCTTCTCTGTCTCCTCCTCCTCTTTCTCCAGCTCGCCCGGTGCCTTCCCTACTGTTTCCCAATCCCTCCCTCTGCTGTTACTCCCTCTGTTCTTCTCTCTTCCTGCCTCCCGCGCCTTGTAGGACTCTGGTGTGGTGGTGCCCACCACTGTTTTGCCATGTTCAGGATCCAGGTTCAGGATCTTCATCTCTCCATCACAGTCCTGCTCGTCTATGCCCAGGCCCACCCCTTCACCCAGGCACTCCACCCGGCCGTTACAACGCCACGACAGGGGCAGGCAGCGCCCGTCCAAACACTCAAAGTCCACCCCCGTACAATCACCGGAGTCTAGAGAGAGAGGAGTGTCAGGGAAAGGGGGAGAGAGGGAGAAGAGCTGATATTTCTATTAGCTATATTGAATTTCCTGGTACTCAAAGAGAGTTATAACGAGTCTACTAGGTCATGATTAACAAGTGATATAGTCTAACATCACAGCACCATACCTCTGACATAGCCCAGGCGGAACGCAGACACAGGGGTTAAGTGTGTCAGGAAGTGGTGCGTCACTGTAATGTTTCCCCCCACCAACTCCATGGGTTTTGGCAGGTCGGAACCACAGAGGGTAATGGGCTTGCCAGTCGATGACGTCACCGAGACCCATTCCTTCTTACACCGTGTGGAAAACTGGGAGAAACTGAAAGAGCGATGGGGAAAAAAATAGAAAACAAGCAAACAATAAGTAAGTAAGCAAATAATCAAAAACTACATTATTTGGCTATGAAGCCATTTTCCTTTACACGATGTTACATTTCTAAAGTCCAGTCCGGACACAACCCCTACACCGTACCCCCCTGGCACTTCATGTAGATCTGAAAGTATTGGATAAGATTATTTAAAGAACATGGAGGTATCTCCACCTTGTCCACTGACAGGCTGGACAGACTCTTCCTCCAATTGCTTACACCTACCTAAATCCTTCAGATGTGCCACGAGTGCCAAGAGGGTTAAGGACTAGACTAGAAGTTGTTTGGGGACAAACGTTGACGCACCCTGACCCACCAAATAAGCCTCTAAGACAGCGGTAAGACAGCGAGTGGGGAGACATTACCTGAGAATAACAGGCTCTCCTACATGTGCCTTGATAATCCAACTACAGTAGAAGGGCCGAGGGCGGTAGGACGAGCTGTGGTGCACAAAGCTTCTGATCTCTCCTCTCGCAGCCTCCAGGACTTGGGGAGATCGTCCACAATGAGCTGGGAGAAAGAAGAACCCTACAGTATATTAGACTGGGAGGGGCGGCCTAAGAACACATATATTTGTTTTCCTGTTGCAAAACATTTTGCTACGGTATTCCTGGTCTGATTAAAATCAGGCTGTAATACACTATTAATTGATATATACAGCCGGAAACATTGGAGTGCAAAATCATGTAAAAGAACCGGAGGTGCCATCGCTGATTGTCAATTACAGTTGAGACTCCCACGCCTACCCATGTTGATCACATAACTAAGAGTATTGTGTAAAACCGGTGAGAGGCAGATGGGTCCCTTTGATAACATGAATAGAGACAATAGCAAGAGAGAGGGAGGGGGAGGGGTAGCGCTCTTACCAGTACTGGAGACCAGCTCCAGGCTGCTGTAGGCTGTGAATCAACAGGCAAAACAGAGTTACAGAGGTCTGAATCGGGCATTACTAAAGATCTGACTAGTATTTGCACACGGTACATTTGACACTAGATACTGCTTACAAAATACAATGTTTACAATACTTGTTGGCCTAAAGCAGGGCTCGCCACCCCTGTTCCTGGAGAGCTACCCTCCTGTAGGTTTTTGTTTCAACCCAGTTGTAACTAACCTGATTCAGCTTATCACCCAGCTAATTATTAGAATCAGGGGTGCTAGATCAGGGTTGGAGCGAACACTTACAGGACGGTAGCTCTCCAGGAACAGGGTTGGGGAACCCTGGCCTTAACTATTGCTCTTTACCACCTGACATATCGACCGACAAACAGGCAGATAAATAATAGGTCACATTTAAAGTAAAAACCCACCAGTTACAAACAAAATGTTGATGACACAAAGGTTGAAAGAGACAGTCATTCTGATGATGGTGCTCCTCTGAAATGATGCTGCTCCTCTGAAATGCGGGTGCTCTTGAAAGAGCAAAAATTGTGAAAAGAAAGGAAACTAGAATGGAAAAACATCTAGGCAGATCCCCCTCAGTCCGCCTTGCTGAGTGGCCCCATCATCGCTTATGTCTCGTTGAGGAAGACTTCACCTGAGAAAATACAAAGACCAAACCTAGTCAGCAAAAATTGCTATTTTGACTAGCCTGGTCCCAAATCTGTTTGTGCTGTCTTGCCAAGTCCTATGGCCATTGACACGCCAAAAAAATGGCAAGACAGAACTAAAATATCTGGGACCAGGGTATATTGTTAGAGGAACAGGAGGGAATGACAGAAACATAGCTACAGAACTCGCTTAAGATTTTATTTATGACAGCCAGACATCTGAAGTTGTTCGCTTAAAGTATGTGTTGTGTTCAATGTCATGGTTATCTATTTTTATCAAGAACCCAATGTTTACATCAGTGGAGGCTCCTCAGAGGAGCATGGGCAGGACCGTCCTCAAAGAATTTCAGAAAAATAAAAGCGTTAAACTTTTTAGATAAAACTATACTAAATATATTCATATGTCACCAAATAATTGATTAAAACATCCTGTTTTGCAATGAAGGTCTACAGTAGACTCAGCAGCACTCTGTAGGTTAGCGCCATGGTATTGCTGGAGGACAGCTAGCGTCTGTCCTCTGGGTACATGGACTTCAATACAAAACCTAGTTGGCTCAAGGTTCGTACCCCTTCCATAGACTTACACAGTAATTATGACAAACTTATGGAGGACATCCTCCAACCTATCAGAGCTCTTGCAGCAAGAACTAACAGGTTGTCCACCCAAACAAAGGATCAGAGAATGACTAGTACTGAAAGCATTAGCTACAACTAGCTACTAGTTAACTCAAAGAGAGTAGACAATACTTGAACAAATTATTTTTTTCCAAAATGAAGGAGAAGCAAGAGAGAGGGAGCTAGCTGGAAGTCGGAAGTTTACATACACTTAGATTGGAGTCATTAAAACTCATCTTTCAACCACTCCGCAAATTTCATGTTAACAAACTATCGTTTTGGCAAGTTGGCAAGACATCTACTTTGTGCATGACACAAGTAATTTTTCCAACAATTGTTTACAGACAGATTATTTCACTTATAATTCACTGTCTCACAATTCCAGTGGGTCAGAAGTTAACATACACTAAGTTGACTGTGCCATTAAACAGCTTGGAAAATCCCAGAAAATTATGTATGAAGGTTCTGATTGATTTAAATTATGTCAATTAGCCTATTGGCGGTGTACCTGTATTTCAAGGCCTACCTTCAAACTCAGTGCCTCTTTGATTGACATCATGGGAACATCTAAATAAATCAGCCAAGACCTCAGAAAAACAATTGTAGAGCTCCACAAGTCTGGTTCATCCTTGGGAGCAAAAATTTCCAAACGCCCAAACGCCAGAAGAACCATGTTCATCTGTACAAACAATAGTACGCAAGTATAAACACCATCGGACCACGCAGCCGTCATACCGCTGAGGAAGGAGATGCGTTCTGTCTCCTAGAGATGAACCTACTTTGGTGTGAAAAGTGCAAATCAATCCCAGAACAACAGCAAAGGACCTTGTGAAGATGCTGGAGGAAACAGATACAAAAGTATCCATATCCACAGTAAAACGAGTCCTATATCGACATAATCTGAAAGGCCGCTCAGCAAGGAAGAAGCCACTGCTCCAAAACCTCCATAAAAAGACAGACTATGGTTTGCAACTGCACATGGGAACAAAGAAAGTACTATTTGGAGAATTGTCCTCTGGTCTGATGAAACTAAAATAGAACTGCTTGGCAATAATGACCATTGTTATGTTTGGAGGAAAAAGGGGGATGCTTGCAAGCTGAAGAACACCATCCCAACCGTGAAGCATGGGGGTGGCAGCAACATGTTGTGGGGGTGCTTTGCTGCAGGAGGGACTGGTGCACTTCACAAAATAGATAGCATCATGAGGTAGGAAAATTATGTGGATATATTGAAGCAACATCTCAAGACATCAGTAAGGAAGTTAAAGCTTGGTCGCAAATGGGTCTTCCAAATGGACAATGACCCCAAGCATTCTTCCAAAGTTGTGGCAAAATGGCTTAAGGACAAGAAAGACAAGGTATTGAAGTGGCCGTCATAAAGCCCTGACCTCAATCTTATAGAAAATGTGTGGGCACAACTGAAAAAGCATGTGTGAGCAAGGAGGACTACAAACCTGACTCAGTTACACCAGCTCTGTCAGGAGGAATGGGCCAAAATTCACCCAACTTGTTGTGGGAAGCTTGTGGAAGGCTACCCAAAATGTTTGACCCAAGTTAAACAATTTAAAGGCAATGCTACCAAATACTAATTGAGTGTATGTAGACTTCTGACCCACTGGGAATTTGATGAAAGAAATAAAAGCTGAAATAAATCATTCTCTCTACTATTATTCTGACATTTCACATTCTTAAAATAAAGTGGTGATCAACTGATCAACTTTTATTTGTATACATTGTTTGCCCCTGGGGCCCACCGGTGTAACTGCTAAACTGCTTGCTGCTCACTGTACTGCATGATTGTAGCGGGTTTACTAACGCATTAGTTCTAGTAGCTATGTTGACTATGACGTGACAATGATGTAGGCTGTGTGTAGCGGTTAGCGGTCATGATATAGCTTGGATAGTTTTTTTGCATTGTCACAGACAGCTGATGTGTTGTGCACTGAAGTCCACAAGCGAAGTGAAATGGTGAGAGGAGAGCGCATAGATAGATGCGAGAAGGAATTATATATACACAACGAGCTGTTTGTAAGTGCCTGCTATGAAAGTGAACTGTGTTTGCATGTGATCAGGTGTGTATTCATTGCGCCGATTCTGTTAAAATATTTCTTAAAATGGAACGGTGATAAACATACCTGAATTTGTCCAATAAAGAAACTCTCATTTCCAACTGTTGGACTAATGATTACACCCTAGATCAGTGGTACACAAACTTTTTATAGTCCCGTACCCCTTCAAACATTCAACCTCCAGCTGCATACCCTGTCTAGCACCAGGGTCAGGTCACTTAAATGTTGTATTTTTACCACACACACACTATACGATATACGATATGTTAAATGTTGACCCATCCAGCTTTAACGCATAGAATTCACTGGCATGTATGCGAAGCAGTAACTGTTTCATAACATCTCCTGCCATGTCACTAATGCGTCATGAAACAGTGTTGTTTCATGGAGAAATTGTCTGTATAGTTTTTGGGCCTTTTCCCCCAGCATTGTTCCAGCCATATCTGCGGTAGCAGGAAGAATTAAGTCCTCCACAATAGGATGGGGCTTACCTGTCCTAGCCACTCGGTAGCTCAACATATAAGACGCTTCTAGCCCCTTCTTATAAATGGTATCTGTTGCTTTAATACCTGTCTTACTACTCGAAAGTCGTCTTTATTCTCGCTCAAAAAACTCCTGTGGCATATTTTTTAAATTGGCATGTTTCATTTCTAAATGTCTGTGCAAGAGGGAAGGTTTCATCGAGTTGTGAGGTAGTACTTTTGCATATTTAACACACTGTGGCTGAGGAAAGGCACTACTCCCAATATAGGTGAGCCCCAAATCAATGTAGTTCTCATTATATTTGTGCCTCTTACTTTACACTTCTTTAACCATTTATCAATTTTCGAGCAAACAGAATGAGCAGCAGCTACATACCGACCATTAGTGGAATTCCCGCGAGAGAGTAACGGTTAATGTGATTGGATGTTAATTATTTGACTCGGCTACCTGTATTATGGCTCCCGAGTGGAGCAGCAGTCTAAGGCACTGCATCTGAGTACAAGAGTCAGTCGACTATTTCGAAATCTGGGAGTCCCATAGGGCGGCGCACAATTGGCCCAGCGTCGTCCGGGTTTGGCCGTCATTGTAAATAAGAAATTGTTCCTAACTGACTTGTCCAGTTTTAAAAAATCTTAATGAACTGTTTGAAAATGTGAATCACATTTCTATTTGGCGTACCCCTGTTTGGGTATAGCCGCCCTAGATCATCTAGATACAGTCAAGATTGTGTAAATCGATATTTAATGTGTCACCTTGATTATTCAATTCTCTCGACCTGTAAACTTTCATTCATAGGCTAGGTTGTAGCAACCTCATGACGGGTAACAGTACTGGGACATTTTGAGTATCATGTGACTTAGTAGCCTTAACCTATCGATGTTACATTGAGCTGGGTGAATGGAATATGAATGACAGTCACCCAATATTCTGTAATATAAATAAATAACGTCATGTTCATCTTAAACGACACCGATCGTGACTCTTTTAAATATTATACACAGCCATGTCCTGCCTTGCCAGTAACGTTGGCTAACTAAATGACGCAGCTAGCTAACCTTATGCTGTATGAGTTACCAGCAAGCTAATCCTAAAGACAAAAATGCTTGCGATTTTCAATATCACGTTTTTTCTGTGTCATTTTAATTCTAGATTATGTGAAATTATGTACATACCTTATAGACCTTCTGAATGCCTGCCCCCGCAAACTTCCTTGAAGAGGAAGTGATTCACCACGCCAATTGTTGCAAAACCTTTCGTCTGTTTTAAAACGTTTTGTACAGAAACAGTTTACTCTAAAAGAAAACCGTTTTCCAACGACAACGAGAGATTCTATTGGACAAATTCAGCTAGGTCCCTCCCCGTTTCGTTCGCTCAGTTTGGTTCTTAAACCGTAAACGGCTTACATTATAGAACGTAATGAATACACCCCTGCTTCGCTCGCTCGCCTTGTTGTGGCTAATGCTAATGATAGCTCTGACTAACTTCCCTCTTCCTTTCGTTATGTTTTCCTGAACGTGCCAAGCGATAAAAAAGCATTCTTATATACATACAAACACTCTGATGTACATATTAATAAAAAACGGCGAGAAATTGTGTATATAAATGCCTGTAACAACGAAGTTAGCAACCTTACCCTTTCTGTCGTCTTTCTTGTTGATAGGCAGAGTTCTGGGTAACTTCCGTATTGTTTACTTGGAACAGGAGAGGGGGTGGTACTAGAAGCTCAGACTGAGGCTTCGGCTGTCACAACGCCCCAAAAAAACTCCAATGTTAAAGAGCCAAACCAGTGTACGAATAATTTTCTCGGATTTATCATCAAATGTAACTTGTTCCACGATTCACGAATTCGTTTCAATGGTGTTTATATCGGCAGTTTTGGATTAATTTTTGTTATCATGTTTCACCACCAGGTGTCAGAATTGATTAGGCTAGTGAGACGATCCCTCAGATGGGGTATACCACAGTGGAATTGTATTATAGCAGACAGCCTTGCATCCGAGAATACAATGTAACATTATTTGCATTAGCACGTTTTGTAATCAGCAAGGTAACACGCATTTTATGTATTTCGTCAATGGACTGAGACAACGTGGATTGAAATCAAATGACTACTGAATTGTCTGCCTAACTTGTTCTTGTAGTTCTTTTTGATAATTTACACTATCCCAGGGTGTTGTTTTTGATTTATTATGATAAATGAATGTTCATATTTATACGGACACAGCTTCTACCGCTGTTTCTTTACCTCTCTGAGATAGGCTTCACACATCTGTAAGATGGAAATGAAGTGGGCGGAGAACAAACCCCTCTTCCCATTATTTAAGAGATAATTGAAATAATATTTTTTAATTATCAGTAAATGTAAAAACAAAAAAGCAAATTATTCTCGATGGACTTCACAGTGTCCCAGAACTTTTTGGAGTTTGTGCTGAAAAGTTGCTATTCGATGCTAATGCAGTACGCCACAGGAGGTTTTTGTGCTGGTCAAGGGCAGTCAGGTCTGGAGTGAACCAAGGGCTATATCTGTTCTTGGTTCTAGATTTTTTGAATGGGGCATGCTTATTTAAGATGGTGAGGAAAGCACTTTTAAAGAATAACCAAGCATCCTCTACTGACGGAATGAGGTCAATATCCTTCCAGGATACCCGGGCCAGGTTGATTAGAAAGGCCTGCTCGCTGAAGTGTGTTAGGGAGCATTTGACAGTGATGAGGGGTGGTCATTTGACCGCAGACCCATTATGGGCGCAGGCAATGAGGCAGAGGTCGCTGAGATCCTGGTTGAAGAAAGCAGAGGTGTATTTAGAGGGCAGGTTGGTCAGGATGATATCTATGAGGTTGCCTGTGTTTACGGATTTGGGGTTGTACCTGGTAGGTTTATTGATAATTTGTGTGAGATTGATGGCATCTAGCTTAGATTGTAGGACGGCCGGGGTGTTAAGCATGTCCCAGTTTAGGTCACCTAACAGTATGAGCTCTGAAGATAGATGGGGGGCAATTCACATATGGTATCCAGGGCACAGCTGGGGGCAGAAGGTGGTTTATAACAAGTGGCAACAGTGAGAGACTTGTTTCTGGAAAGGTGGATTGGATGGATTGGATGGAGATGGAGGAACTCTCTCTCTCTCAATTAAATTCAATGGCCTTTATTGGCATGGGAACATATGTTTACATTGCCATAGAAAAGTATCACAACCCTAGAATGAATCACAATTCATCACAATTCAATTCATTCATCACAATTCATGCGGTGCACAATTGGCCCAGCGTGTAGGCCGTCAATGTAAATAAGAATTTGTTCTTAACTGACTTGCCTAGTTAAATAAAGGTTAAACTTTTTTTTTTTTAATAAAACTTAAATAAACAATCAAATATGTATAGTAAAAATTACAAAAAGGAATAGAGACATTTCAAATGTAATGTTATGGCTATATGCAGTGGTGTAACTATGTGCAAATAGCTAAAGTCTCTCTATCATTCTAACTATCTACTTATATTGTCTGTTGAAGAACTCTTATCGCGTTCTACTGCTATCGGAAATGTCAGATTTGCTAACTGGTTGTATTTATACACGTGTCGCGTTCAACGAATCAGCAAGTCGGACATTTCCGAGTTTCCTAGTTCCGACTAGCTAGCACAACCACGTCCACACGTCAGAGAGCGATGTCAAAATAGAGGGAAATAAAGAAAATAATTTGGGGGGACAAAAGAGAGAGAAACTATGAAGCGCTGAGATTGCAGCGATTTTTTCCACCAACTTCTGGATTTGAGTTTTTGAACAGATTTGTAAGATTATATATATATATATATATATTTTTTTACATGTATTTATGATTTTTGCTACCACAAAGGATTTGTTGTGTAGAGTTTGAAGTGTGGCAAGAAAGTATCGATGAGGGCAGATTAGTGGCATATTATTTTGGTTTTTAAAGATCATCACGACGGATTATAATTAATAACGTGGGAAACCAATAGAAGCAATCCCATTGTGAGGTTCTCTATCCTCTTTTTTTTGGTAACTCGCACATATAGAGGAATGTTACCCCGGCTTGAGAAGGTGATCCAGCTCCTGACGCTGACGTGCGGACTGTTCTTTGGAGTTGTTTCAACGGAAAACGAAGTAAAGGCAGAGGTAAATCATTATGACAACATGCATAAACTCAGAAACTATTTAAAAACTATTTAAAAGTATAATAAGGCAGACATTGCTTAAGGTTTATACGAGAAGGGTGGGAGTATATATCAACTACTATGTGTTATTGCCAATAGTGTCTACACTTTCTGTACCAGTCTTCATAATTGGCACTATTTTCTTTCTCTTGGTCTTATGATGGGGTGGCATGATCTTTAAATTGAGGGCAATTGAAAGGCAAGGTTAAAACCAGTGAACATTTCAGTAGAATCTGAAAAAGAGATGAAAATGCAAATAATAGTCAGAAAAATTACATGACTCTGATTTTGTGGTTTAAAAGAAAAAGAAGTGAGGAGGATTAAAAACGTTGGGGGAGTACAGAGTTGTGAAAATTCAAGTCAGCTGCTTTGTTCTAAGAAACTGGGGGCTGTGGTGTGTGTGTGTGTGTGTGTGTGGGGGGAGGGGGCGGGCGGGCGGGGGGGGGTAATGGTTTTCATCTGTACTGAGTTATGGTAGAGAGAGACTGGAGACTGGAGAGGAAGCTGTTCTCTCTTTTAGCAAACTGGACATGAAGACTGTCTGGAGCAACAGAGGCATCATACCCATTGTAACTGGTGGGACACTACTAAAGTATAGCCTACACAAACACTATATTTTGTCACACTATATTGTGTCATGGTGTCATTTCAAAATGATTAGGTGA
This sequence comes from Salvelinus fontinalis, assembly GCF_029448725.1. Lineage (NCBI taxonomy): Eukaryota > Metazoa > Chordata > Actinopteri > Salmoniformes > Salmonidae > Salvelinus > Salvelinus fontinalis. The sequence goes on from NC_074675.1 coordinate 30,027,005, forward strand.
CATGATGCCTCTGGCCTGGGGTAATTCTAGATCTGTTCTTCAGGAATTCCAGATCTCTCTATCTACCCATCCCAGTGCGCTTTTAGATACATCCCAAACCATCAAGAATAACCAACATTAGCCATGACTGCAATAGCCAATCGCCAAGTCAAAGGTATCCAATGGTGCTCATGCATTTCTCCTAGTCTTTTCAGTGCTGGCCCTCCCTGGCCTACACCTAGAGGTTGTTCTTATTAAGAAAGACAGGATGCTTGGAGGAACTCAGGTCCTGACTCAGTGACCACAAACAGCTGGTGTCTGAGTCAGCCAGACATGATGGACGTCCGAAATGGCACCCTATGCTTTATGCAGTCAGCGAGACATGGTCAACCACTGGTTGCACTGTCAGTTAGAAATGCCTGCGAGACTGTCCATTTACGAGGCCACAGTTTAGTGGACCAATCAATGCAACATCTATAACCCTGTGATAATAGTGTAATAACTGCACACACAACACTGAGACGGTAATAAAGCATGCACAGTGTCACAATAAGACTGCAGATGTTGATGCTGGGTCCATGACAGATCGAGGCTCAGTTTACCCATTCCAAATCCTACCCATAATGCCACCCGAAGGCCCATCAAATTTACCCATATTCCTACAGGAGTAGGCAGATTACCCAACCCCAAATCCCAAGGAATGCCATAAGCAAGATGGAATTATCTGACCCTGGAACAGCAGTTGAGGGAAACTTTGACCTACTCTGCCCATAGCAGCCATGATGGAAGATGGGATTATCACTAATTAACGGTTTCTGGTTTAAATCACCTGTGTGTAGTACACTGTATGTAACGGTAACCTATGATGAATACGATGTCTGTTGTGTGGGAGGGATAAAAGAACAGAGCACGAGAGTGACGAATAGGCTAAATAATGGATAGGGTTGAGATGAGAGGATGGGATGTTGATTTTATGCTGACAAATTCCGATTTACGGTATGAAAGCACAGAACTGAGTAGGAGTAGAATTTTCGGACATTCCTTTTTAGTGATTTAGTATTAAGTCACTGCCCGCGGAGTCCAACTTGATAGGCCAGGGAGGCTAAGCCTACAATTTAACTTAAAGCTGTGATGAGTGAGGAGAATGTCTTAGCAAATATTCACAGTCATAGGCTTCTCTTAAGATCGAGCTGCGCTTTTTGAAATGGGATAGTAACAAAAAGAGCTATACATCACAAAATATCTCTTTACTCTATATATATACATTACTTTGTGCACATACTATAAATCCAAGACAAAACCCTCCTTTTATTTAATTTTATTAACTTTTATTTACAAAAACACCTTGTCTCACTTTTATAAAATTGCTGGTTGGACTTTAATCTTAGCCAATGGAAGTGGAAAGGAATGAAAATAAGAGGATCCATTTCACAGATCTCCGCAACATGTGTCTGAATCTGAAAGTCCTTGAAGTTTTTTTCAAACACGATAACAGCAGACATCTGGAGGCAAGGTGACTAGCATGTCTCGGGATCACAGGGAAGAGATCATGCCAGGGGTCCATTCCCAAAATGGGTTGGGCCCATAGAAATAGAAATACTAGAACGGGATACATTCTCAGACCGCAGTAATTTGGGGCGGAAGGTAGCCTAGTGGTTAGAGTGTTGAGCCAGTAACCGAAAGGTTGCTAGATTGAATCCCCGAGCTGACAAGGTAAAAATTCTGCCCCTGAACAAGGCAGTTAACCCACTGTTCCTAGACAGTCATTGTAAATAAGAATTTGTTCTTAACTGACTTGCCTAGTTAAATAAAGGTTAAATACATTTAAAAAAATGGACAGTGTGGGTACCATAGAAATAGAATGAATAGTTCTATTTCTATGATCGGTATATTCAATATTGTTGCCGAACCACCCATCACAGAGCATTCACTTGAATGGGAATGTCTGCTCTATTGATTATATTTCTATGGTTTGTCTGGGTTGTTTTTGTATGGTTGAAGCACCCTGTTGGAAAAGTGCTGGCGCATGCTGTTCTACAAGTGCTCACTGTCACTTAAACATTTTCGGGCAGGAAAATATTCAGTTAATCTATCTGCCGCAGGGAAAACAAACCAACCGATGGATGTCTATGGAGAGATGGTGTGTTTATCCATTCCCCTCAAGTGCTATCCCGGCAGTTTTCATCCTAGAACCCATTATTTGTATAACAGTAGACATAGAATTTAGCCTTCGTGGCCCAGATGATTAAGGGATGTGCAACTTTCCCTTTCAAGACGATTCGATATGTATCTATACACATGGGCTCCAATATGATACAGGAACAATATGTTTTAGTTTGAAGCGATTCGGTATGAATCGATGCGAAGCGATTCGATGCATAAACACAGTCATTTTCCATTATAAATTATAATCTGTTGCTGATGGAGCTCATGAGCAGGGCCTCTGAGCTGGATCTGTCTGAGCTGACTTTTGTGTGTGCGTGTGCGTGTGCGTGTGTGTGTGTGTGTGTGTGTGCGTGTGGGTGTGTGTGTATGTGTGTAAATTATGTCTATGTGGTGTATAGGCACCTGAGCTGAGCCATAACGGAAACTGAGAATCTACCACCCCCCCATCACCCAATAATTAATTTGTGCAGATTAAAAGTGTTAGAGCTGGTAATGTATCAATATTTATCTTTAAAAAATAGCTATGACATAGCCAATGAATATATAGCACAACTTTGTGTAACCCCCGTCTCATAATCAAATGGTTTAGTCCAGGTACTCCCAAATTGGGGTACGCGTACCCCCAGCGGTACCTGCAATGCCGTCGGGGGTACGCCAAATAATTGATTTTTATGTAAAAAAAATATTTTAATTATTATTTCATTTTTTTCTTCACATTTTCAAACTCCATTTATATTTTCCAACGGGGCTATACATTTGAGTGAGGTTTTTTGTCTCGCCTGGGTAGCCTCGTTTCACTGCCAAAAATAAAATGAAACCGTCTAGTGTTCAACGAAATAACAACACAATGTCAAATACAGGCATCCTAGTCAAATAATTAACATCCAATCACATTAATCGTTACTCTCTCGCAGGAATTCCCCTAACGGTCCGTATGTAGCCAAACGTAGCTGCTGCTCACTCTGTTTGCTCAGAAATGGATAAATGGTTAAAAAAGTAAGGCCCGCGTCCATAGAGACACATACCAGCTCTACTGCTACTACCAGCAGTACTACACCTGCACCTGTCGACGACACAAGTTGTTCTGCTTCCACGAGCACATCCAATGCTAGCATCAGTAATTCTACATTTGCTGTTAGCCCAGCTAGCATGAACACTGACAGTTGTGAATTTGATGCAGCTGAAGAGCTACTGCCCCTTTACCCAGGAAAGCACCGAACAACAGACAGGGACGTTGGACCATCGAAGAGGCGCAAATATGATGAGAATTACATTGATTTGGTGTTTACTTATATTGGGAGTAGTGCCTTTCCTCAGCCACAGTGTGTTATATGTGCAAAAGTACAATCTCACAACTCGAAACCTTCACTCTTGTGCAGACATTTAGAAACAAACATGCCAATTTGAGAAATAATCCACAGGAGTTTTTCATCAAACAACAGTTTCATGACTCATCAGTGACATGGCAGGATATGTTTTGAAACAATTACTGCTTCGCATACAAGCCAGAGAATTCTATGCGTTACAGCTGGATGAGTCAACAGACGTGGTGGTCCTGGCACAGCTGATATATGTCTGTTACATTTATGGGGGGTCAATTAAGGAAGACATCCTCTTCTGCAAACCACTGAAAACCAGGACAACAGGAGAGGATATTTCTAAAGTACTGGGCTGCTTTGTGACATCAAATGGACTTTGGTGGTCAAGATGTGTTTGTATCTGTACTGATGGCGCAAAAGCCGTGACAGGGAGACAACGCGCGTGCAAGCTGTTGCTCCCGACGCCACTTGGGTACACTGCAGCATCCACCGAGAGGCTCTTGCTGCCAAGGGAATGCCTGACTGCTTGAAAGACGTTTTGGACACTACAGTGAAAATGGTTAACTTTGTTAAAGCAAGGCCCCTGAACTCTCGTGTATTTTCTGCATTATGCAATGATATGGGCAGTGACCATGTAACGCTTTTACAACATACAGAAGTGCGCTGGTTATCAAGGGGCAAAGTATTGACACATTTTTTTTAAATTGAGAGACGAGCTTAAAGTTTTCTTCACTGACCATCATTTTCACTTGTCTGACAGTTTGCATGATGATGAGTTTCTCACACAACTGGCCTATCTGGGTGAATCATCCTAATCTAGGATTACAGGGACTCTTCGCAACTATATTCAATGTGCGGGACAAAATTGATTAAGAAGTTGGAGCTCTTCTCTTTCTGCATTAACAAGGACAACACACAGGTCTTTCCATTATTGTATTGTTTTTTGTGTGCAAATGAACTCAAGTTTACGGACAATGTCAAATGTGATATAGCGAAGCAACTGAGTGAGTTGGGTGCACATTTATGCAGGTACTTTCTCAAAACAGATGACACAAATAGCTGGATTCGTTAGTCCACTTACCGATATCTGAACAAGAGAGCCTTATCGAAATTGCAACAAGCGGTTCTGTGAAAATGGAATTTAATCAGAAGCCACTGCCAGATTTCTGGATTGGACTGTGCTCAGAGTATCCTGCCTTGGCAAATCGCGCTGTTAAGACACTGATGCCCTTTGCAACCACGTACCTATGTGAGACCGGATTCTCGGCCCTCACTAGCATGAAAACTAAATACAGGCACAGACTGTGTGTGGGAAAAAACTGAGACTCTCCAATACAACCCAACATTGCAGAGTTATGTGCATCCTTTCAAGCTCACCCTTCTCATTAACCTGTGGTGAGTTATTCACAGTTTGTGATGAACAGATAAGGTTTTATATGTAAGATGGCTAAATAAAGAGCAAAATGATTGATTATTATTATTATTTGTGCCCTGGTCCTATAAGAGCTCTTTGTCACTTCCCACGAGCCGGGTTGTGACAAAAACTCACACTCATTCTTATGTTTAATAAATGTATCGTATAGTGTTTGTGTGGCAGGCTTACAGGGATGGCAAAAAACAACATTTGAGAGTGCGCTGACCCTGGTGCTAGAGGGGGTACGCAGCTGGAGGTTGAATGTTTGAAGGGGTACGGGACAATAAAAAGTTTGGGAACCACAGGTTTAGACTGTTTGGAAGTTGATGGACTCAGAGTGAGTTTCTCATCTTATCCTGCTTTGACCATGCAGTGCAGGTAGCAAAAGTTCGACCATGCTGTGCAGGTAGAAGATGTTTGACCGTGCAGTGCAGGTAGAAGTTGTTTGACCGTGCAGTGCAAGTAGAAGATGTTTGACCATGCAGTGCAGGTAGAAGATGTTTGACCGTGCAGTGCAGGTAGAAGATGTTCGACCGTGCAGTGCAGGTAGAAGATGTTCGACCGTGCAGTGCAGGTAGAAGATGTTCGACCGTGCAGTGCAGGCAGCAAAAGTTTGACCATGCTGTGCAGGTAGAAGATGTTCGACCGTGCAGTGCAGGTAGAAGATGTTCGACCGTGCAGTGCAGGTCGAAGATGTTCAACCATGCAGTGCAGGTAGAAGATGTTCGACCGTGCAGTGCAGGTAGAAGATGTTTGACCGTGCAGTGCAGGTAGAAGATGTTTGACCCTGCAGTGCAGGTAGAAGATGTTCGACCGTGCAGTGCAGGTAGAAGATGTTCGACCGTGCAGTGCAGGTAGAAGATGTTCGACAGTGCAGTGCAGGTAGAAGATGTTTGACCCTGCAGTGCAGGTAGAAGATGTTCGACCGTTCAGTGCAGGTAGAAGATGTTTGACCCTGCAGTGCAGGTAGAAGATGTTCGACCGTTCAGTGCAGGTAGAAGATGTTCGACAGTGCAGTGCAGGTAGAAGATGTTTGACCATGCAGTGCAGGTAGAAGATGTTTGACCGTGCAGTGCAGGTAGAAGATGTTCGACAGTGCAGTGCAGGTAGAAGATGTTTGACCATGCAGTGCAGGTAGAAGATGTTCGACCATGCAGTGCAGGTAGAAGATGTTTGACCGTGCAGTGCAGGTCGAAGATGTTCAACCATGCAGTGCAGGTAGCAAAAATGATTTGCTGTCCTCGTAATGAAAATATCAACTGTATCCTGTATGTCTAAAAATGACCACATATACTGATTGTTTCAAGCAAAACTACCAAAACCTTTGCCGATGGTGAACCTGAACAATCAAAATCAAATCCAATGTAAGCCCCGATCAGCATGTAGCAAACTGCGCACATCAAGCAGTTTGACTAGATTACTGATATTGCCTGGGGTTGTTTGGTATGCAAAGTGACTTGTAGATCAATGACTGTCAACATAATTACATGCTTAGTTCAACCCTGTAGGAGAGGACGCAGTTGTCACAAAAGATGAGAGGTATTTTCGGGAAGGTAGAAAGAATTGTAAACCGCCGATTCGTAATGTTTGAATGGATTTTCTTACCGATGCATGATCGGTTTAGGGCCCCCCGGCCTATGCACTCATATCTTAAACGATTTAATCAGGGACCGATGTGTATCGGTGAATCGTTCAAATTAATTGTGTAGATTGGAGCCATGTGCAAGCTAGCGTCCAGTGTTGACTTGGCCATACTTGGCCACTTGAGGGGTAGGCCTAAGACTAGCCAAGTGTATTATTATGTTATAAATGTATGCTCCTTTAGCCTAGAACTCAGCTATTTTACATTGTATTAAGCGTGTAAATACAGTAAAAGTACTTTAGTTAGCATTAGTTAGTTAGCATTAGCGTGTAGCGCTGGTTCAGGTTGAAATGGGTCAGAGATGTGGGACGCCACACTAGGAGGCCAGGGAGGCTAATGTGTCTCTCAGACTGAGCCGCTTACGACCAAACTCTGGTGTCTGTTTTTTCCGTTGGCACCGCCTGAAGGGGAACAACTGACTCAGTCTACTCCGTCTCCCTCAATATAAAATTCAACTTTAATACTCCTGTCCCCTATTTTCTGACCCTTTTCTTATTTATTTTTATTTTTTTAAATTTACATCTTTATCCCCCATTTCTTTCTCACTTTCCTTCATTGTCGTTCCATAAGTCAATCCCAATTAACGTTTTATTTTCCTTTTCTCCGTTTTTTTTCTTCTCTCCCGCCCTTCTCTCTCTCAGCATCAGTGAACTATTAAAAAAGAGAGTCGGGAAAAGATACCACTAATTCCTCTGCCTAAAGAAAACCAGATCCACTATAAAAGACATGTGGACTGAGAGGGCTGAAAGACAGCTCTTTTCCGTTTGCTTGAAACGCAAATATCTGCAGTATCTGCACGCTTGGAAGAATTGCTTCTTGCTAAATACCTTATGGTATATATTGGTAAGTTAGTCTAGCGGCCAGCTATTTAAACTTGCAGTAAGCATGGTTGAATTACCAACTGGGCTTGGGCCCATTGATCATCAGTTATCATATTAAAAACGGCAAACATTTGCCTCCACCTTATGGAACGTTTTGTAGAATTGCAGGAAATTAGCAGAAAAACTGCAACAACAAAAAATAGGGGGCGGGGCACCCCCATCAAAGTTTCACATCCCTGGTAGTATACAGTAGGTACTATACAGTAGGTAGTATACAGTAGGTACTAGTATATTATCAGGCTACTTTATCCTCAGGGTGTCTAATACTTTCATGAGTGTCTGACCAATAGTGGCACCTGATCTGACTGTCATATCATATGATGATATTATTAGTCACATCTGCATCACTATCTGCTGGTTGAAATGAATGACAGATGTTACTAATGTTGGACCGGATCTATATTTGTCATCCATCTACTCATAATTTTATTTTGCAGGTTACACAGCCCGTCTTTGTTGAAATGCATTTCCTTAGAATATATGAATCGCTGCAAATTGCGTAACTCATAGGGACTTGCGTCTGTTTACTAAAATCGCAGTCACATGACCGAGGCTATGACCACACACACATGGGTTTGTAGTTACCCCGAAACTGGCAATAAGCGACGTAGAAGTCCTACTAAATAGAACCTTAGACTGGAACTGCTGGGAGTTCCAGAGGAGAGTTGCATGATGGGATAGCTGGCGTTGTCAGAGGGGATGTGAGGCTTTGGGAGATAGAAAGAGAGAGGGGGTAGAGCAGAGAGAGGAGAGAGCAGAGGGTGGGGGACACGTGGGGGAGAGAGGAGACCAAGATAGAGAGCGAGAGAAGGAGAGCGAGAAGAGAGAGAGTCTTCTCGGTGTGGGGGGGAACTTTTCATCCTGACTGAGCTGAGAGTGTTTTCACAGAGCCAGACGCGTCACCACAGTGGAGCCACAGCACACACTAGGAGCAGTCAGATAGAGAGATGGAGAGAGGGGGGGGGGGGGGGGGGGGGGATGGAGAGAGAGAGGGCGCTTGGAGGGAGTTAGATATACAGACATGGAGAGAGGTTGTTGGAGGTGGGGACCAGATGGATTGATACAGTGTGTAGGTCTTGCTGAAAGAGGGGGCTGGTTGCAGTACTGACATGAGCAAAGGGAGAGTTTACCTCACTCTGCAGCCTATAATTGAACCTTGTTTTTCACCCTGTCTGCTGTGGCTGTGTGTGGTAATATCTCTGCCCAGGTACAAGCCAGCCATTTCCTCACTCTTACTCTCTTACACTCCTCTCTTTTTCCTCCCTCATTTAAATTCAACTCTTCTCTATATTAAAAAAAGACCTCTCATCTAAAACGACGTGAGAGAGAGAGACATTCTAGGAAAGAGGAAGGCTGACTATATTCACCCAACTAACTGTAAAATGTATACTATTACATAGACACACATGGGTGGGGGTTTGAAGAGAAAAGGAGTTAGAGAGAGATGGAGTAAGTTAGAGAGAGATGGAGTAAGTTAGAGAGAGATTGAATAAGTTAGAGAGAGATGGAGTAAGTTAGAGAGAGATGGAATAAGTTAGAGAGAGATGGAATAAGTTAGAGAGAGATGGAATAAGTTAGAGAGAGATGGAATAAGTTAGAGAGAGATGGAATAAGTTAGAGAGAGATGGAGTAAGTTAGAGAGAGATGGAATAAGTTAGAGAGAGATGGAGTAAGTTAGAGAGAGATGGAATAAGTTAGAGAGAGATGGAATAAGTTAGAGAGAGATGGACTAAGTTAGAGAGAGATGGAGTAAATTAGAGAGAGGGTTGGGGTTTTTCTGGGATTACAGAAGAATTCTCTGTAATTCCACTGACTGAATTTGTGGAAAAGATTGAGACACTCACTGACTGCATGTCTGTGCAGCACACACACAAGTGCACGCACACACACACACTCATCTTGTCTCTCACCCACACACATGAACAAACTTGTCCATGATGTTTGATAACATTACATCGGACTAGAATGAATCATCTCCATTAGGTTGATGTTTGTCTGAGTGTCTCTCTCTCTCTCTCTCTCTCTCTCTCTCTCTCTCTCTCTCTCTCTCTCTCTCTCTCTCTCTCTCTCTCTCTCTCTCTCTCTCTCTCTCGCTCTCTCTCTCTTTTTCTCTCTCTCTCTCTCTCTCTGTAACTTTAGACTAAGGCCAGAGGCTTAAGCAGCTCCGCATGACTGCTCTTGTATTTGAGAGCGAGACAGGTGAAAGTTTAGCACTACTCGGTCAGACATTTGACTGAAACGCCGTACCCAGCTAGCGCATAACGTTCTGAGAACCATATGTTTCTTACATCTTGGTGAGAGGGTGGTCGTCCTACGGTTACTTTGCATACAACCTTCTTACAACGTTCTGGGAGTGGCGCAGGATAGTCGCTAAGCTATATTTCATCTGGTTAAGTATGATCTCACCTGGTTAAAAGCCTCACTACCACTCCTCAGATGCGGTCCCGTGTGGCTCAGTTAGTAGAGCACGGTTGTGGGTTTGATGCCCACTGGGGGAAAAGATAAGAGCCTCTGCTGAATCACTAAATTGTCAAATGAATCATAGATGTTGTTAGTATAGATGTCACTCCTCTCTCCCTCTACATAGGCATGTAGGGTCTAGAAAGCACACGTCTATTTTCTATGAGCCCCCGTGGTTCTGACTGAGAGAATAGATGAAGTTCTGGGGATGAGATGACATCAGTGTTATGGTTCTACTGTGATTTATTCGGCTTGATTCTCTTCCCTCATTTCTCCTTACAATCCCACAACAAAGTCACAGTTTCCTTTCGAAATGCCCAGCATAAGCTAAGGAGCAAGTTTTTAATGTGTATAAATGGAATTACACTGAAGTAACTCTTGCAATAAAACAATTTTTTTGTATAATTCAGTGTGTGTTTGTGTGTGTGTGTGTGTGTGTGTGTGTGTGTGTGTGTGTGTGTGTGTGTGTGTGTGTGTGTGTGTGTGTGTGTGTGTGTGTGTGTGTGTGTGTGTGTGTGTGTGTGTGACCAATCTCTGTCTGTTTGCTGTTGTAAGGAAGGGAGTGTGTGTTCCTGGCTACAACACGGTTTTGGTTCAATGTCAGCTTTGCATCGGTTTATTCAAACACTGGAGACTAAACTCCCATCCACCCACCCAGATCTCTCTCCCTCTCTCGTTCTTTCTCTTTCAATCTCTCTCTGTCACCCTCACACACATACACACACGCACGTTCAGACAAGCACTGTAAGTAGGCAAACAGGCACACCCACAGATATTGACACACATGTACACACAAAACATTCTTTACAATGACATCCTGGGTCAGTTTCTGTGTTGTTTCTGGCTGATGGAAATGGTGGGAAAATCCAGAGAGAACGAGAGAGAGAGGAATGAGGGGAGAGAGAGAGATGTGTGTGTATCTGTGTCTGTGTGTGTGTGTGTGTGTGTCCTTTTCTACCATTATCTTCAAAGACATTGAATTGTCCAGGGTCTAACTGTCTCTACCCTCCCCTCTCTCCTCTTTCTATCCCAGGTATGGCTTCAGCAGTATGGCTACCTGCCTCCAGGGGACGTCCGAGCCCAGGCTATCCGCTCCCCCAAGTCCATCAATACGGCCATCACAGCCATGCAGAAGTTCTACGGCCTCACCGTCACCGGATCTATGGACACCAACACCCTACAGTGAGTCCTGAGTGACCGAGACAAAGTCAAAGAATGCAAATATTGAAGCGTTATGCGCATAACTTATTGCTAAAGGTTCATGCTGTTGGCTGTTTTTAAAGTGCCCGTGAGAATTGCAGTCTCAGAGTTGAATACAGAACAGCTAACCCACTTTAAGCGATGTCATTACCCCGGATGTGGTACGAGACCCATTCATAAGCTCTAATGATTTACTCAGGTATAGACATTGTACAGTTTGTAACATGGTAAAGGTAACAAAAAGGTGTGTCTTGCTGTTGCCAGGGCGATGAAGCGGCCGCGTTGTGGCGTACCAGACAAGTTTGGATCTGAGCTGAAGAGCAACCTGAGGAGGAAGAGATACGCCGTACAGGGGCTGAAGTGGGACAAACAAGAAGTCACTTTCAGGTAAGACTACACAGCTTTAGTACTACGACACAGCTAATATGTACGCAGTGAGTCTAACGTCCTCTTCAGTCTTTAAAGTTCACTTTTCACATATAAGAATTACACATACAGTATAAATCAAATATTTATCTCAAGGAACTTGTTAGATCTCCTACAGTTCTTAAGGAATATTAATCAATCAAAATGGAATCATATTGAGATTGCATCGAACAAACACAACCAATACACATTTCAGAAGATATTATTATATATTTATTCTTTAAAACGTCAAATCTGCTATTTCCTTCCTTTCCCTCACCTAGCATACAGAACTACACCCCTAAGATTGGGGAACACGCCACGTACGAGGCTATCCGCCGGGCGTTTAAGGTGTGGGAGGCCGCCATCCCTCTCCGCTTCCGAGAGATCCCTTACAGCCACATCAGGGACAAGGTCGACAAGTACGCTGACATCATGCTCTCGTTCTCCGAGGGTTTCCACGGCGACAGCACGCCGTTCGATGGCGAGGGCGGCTTCCTGGCCCACGCGTACTTCCCCGGGAACGGGATCGGGGGTGACACGCACTTTGACAATGCCGAGCCCTGGACTACCGGCTACGTCGACCAAGGGGGTAAGAGACAAGGGAAATGGGGCGGAGGGGGGAAGAGGAAAGTGAGGGAGAGGGGGAGGAAGAGGGAGCAGGTGAGCAGGGAAGGCTGGTGGAAGGAGCTATAGGAGGATGGGCTCATTGTAATGGCTGGAACAGAACAGATGGAACGTGCCAAACACATGAAAACCACGTTTGTCTCCGTTCCGTTTATCCCATTCCAGCCAGTACCATGAGCCCGTCCTCCTATGGCTCCTCCCACCAACCTCCACTGAAGGTGAGAGATTATCAGAAAGAGGAGTGAGGGCTGGAATAGGGTCGAGACCAGGGGAGAGAGGAGATGAGAAGCGAAAGGGGGGGGAAGAGAATAAGCGTAGAGACTTATACAGGAGGTACAAGGAGTGGGAGCGAGTGAAAATAGACACCTGAGTGTTTTTCACTGGGTTGTCTGTAAGTCGGAATTCAGTCAGTCTGAGTTACACAGTGTCTGTACTTTGTTTGGTGAACGTGCTACTTTTACTCTCTTTTCAAACGGTCTTTTCCCTCTTCCCACCTGCTTCTTCCTCCTCTCTCTCTACTCTCTCTCTCTACCTCTGTAGGTAATGATGTGTTCCTGGTTGCGGTCCATGAGTTGGGTCATGCCCTGGGTCTAGAACACTCCAACGACCCGTCTGCCATCATGGCTCCATTCTACCAGTGGATGGACACAGAGAACTTCCAGCTGCCTGATGACGATCGCCGAGGCATCCAGGCAATCTATGGTAAACTCCTACACTCTTATAAAAAGGGTTCCGAAAGGGTTCTTCAGCTGTCCCCATAGGAGAACACTTTTCTATTCCAGGTTGAATACTTTTTGGTTCCAAGTATAACTATTTTGGGTTCCATGTAGAACCCTCTGTGGAAAGAGTTCTACATGGAACTCAAAAGGGTTCTACCTGGAACAAAAGGGTTCTAACTGGAACCAAAAAGGGTTCTTCAAAGGGTTCACCCAGGGGAACAGCCGAAGAACCCTTTTAGGTTCTAGATAGCACCTTTATTTCTAAGAGTGTGGTTTCATGAAATGTGGTAGCAATGTTCTTAGAAAGTTCTAGCAATGTTCCTGGAATGTTACAGCAATATTTAATACGAACTGTCTCTTTGTAATTATTCAGGAATCCTAAAAGGGCAGGAAGTTCTTATCTAGTTCACAGAAAGAAGGACTTCACATTCATTTTGTCAACTCAGTTCTCACTCGTTCTCTCTCAAGTCCACCTCGGGTTATCGTCTTTCCTCATTTTGTCTTGAACGTGTCCGACCACAGGGTCGTCCGGAGCTCCCCCTCCTCCCCCCCGCCCCACCAGACCCTCCACACCAGACCACCCCGGACACGGACCAGATGTCTGCGAGGGACACTTCGACACCATCGCCATCCTCAGGGGGGAGATGTTTGTCTTTAAGGTAAATATGGAACACATAAACTACTACATAGACGAACACATAACCACACTGAAACACATGGCGCAGAAATACACACGTATTGGCATATAGTGCATTCGGAAAATATTCAGACCTCTTGACTTTTTCCACATTTTGTTACGTTACAGCATTATTCTAAAATTGATTCAAATGTGATTTTTTTCCCTCATCAATCAAACACAATAGCCGATAATGACAAAGCGAAAACTGAAATATCACATTGACATAAGTATTCAGACCTTTTACTTTGTTGAACCACTTTTGGCAGCGATTACAGCCTCAAGTCTTCTTGGGTAGGACGCTACAAGCTTGGCACACCTGTATTTGGGAAGTTTATCCCATTCTTCTCCGCAGATTCTTGCTGTCAGGTTGGATGGGGAGCGTTGCTGCACAGCTATTTTCATGTCACTCCAGAGATCTGAAGTCTGGGCTCTGGCTGGGCCACTCACGGACATTCAGAGACTTGTCCCGAAGCCACTCCTGCGTTGTCTTGGCTGTGTGCTTAGGTCGTTGTCCTGTTGGAAGGTGAACCTTTACCCCAGGCTGAGGTCCTGTGCGCCCTGGAGCAGATTTTCATTAACAATCTCTCTGTACTTTGCGCCGTTCATCTTCCCTGGATCCTGACTAGTCTCCCAGTCCCTGCCGCTGAAAAACATCCCACAGCATGATGCTGCCACCACCATGCTTCACCGTAGGAATGGTGCCAGGTTTCCTCCAGACGTGACGCTTGGCATTCAGGCCAAAGAGTTCGATCTTGGTTTCATGAGACCAGAGAATCTTGCTTCTCATGGTCTGAGAGTCTTTAGGTGCCTTTTGGCAAACTCCAAGGGGGCTGTTATGTGCCTTTTACTGAGGAGTTGCTTCTGTCAGGCCACTCTACCATAAAGGCCTGATTGGTGGAGTGCTGCAGATATGTTTGTCCTTCTGGAAGGTTGTCCCATCGCCACAGAGGAACTCTGGAGCTCTGTCAGAGTGACCATCGGGTTCTCGGTCATCTCCCTGACTCAGTTTGGCTGGGCGGCCAGCTCTAGGAAGTGTCTTGGTGGTTCCAAACTTCTTCCATTTAAGAATGATGGAGGCCACTGTGTTCCTAGGGACCTTCAATACTGCAGAAATGTTTTGGTACAATTCCCCATTTCTGTGTCTCGACACAATCCTGTCTTGGAGCTCTACGGACAATTCCTTCAACCTCATGGTTTGGTTTTTGCTCTGACATGCACTGTCAACTGTGGGACCTTATATAGACAGGTGTGCGCCTTTCCAAATCAAGTTGTAGAAACATCTCAAGGATGATCAATGGAAACGGGATGAACCTGAGCTCAATTTCGAGTCTCATAGCAAAGGGTCTGAATACTTATGTAAATAAGCTATTTCTGTTTTTATGCTAACATTTCAAATAACCTTTTTTCACTTTGTCATTATGGGGTATTGTGTGTAGATTGGTGGGGGGGAAAAAATATTTTATACACTTTAGAATAAGGCTGTAACGTAACAAAATGTGGAAAAAGTCAAGGGGTCTGAAAACTTTCCGAATGCACTGTACACCCACTGAGAAGGACTGAATGGCACATCAAGTCACTCAACTACCGAACCGATGTGTGTGTGTATGTACTGTACTATGTAAACACTCTGTCTTTCTGGTGAAGGATAAGTGGTTGTGGCGTGTTCGGAACAACAAGGTGCTCCAGGGTTACCCCATGCCCATCGGTCACTTCTGGAAGGGACTGCCACCAAACATCAACGCTGCCTACGAGAGGAACGATGGCAAATTTGTATTTTTCAAGGGTAGGTTCACTTCAATTGGCAATGTCTTTTTCAGTTTTTCGCATGATGGTTTTGCATTGTCATTGATAAGCCCATTGTAGTTACTGGTAGTCGTTCATTGTTTTGTTTGTATATCCTTTTCAGATCTGTGTGCTTATAGATTTTCTCTCCCCTCCCTCTTCCTCCCTCCAGGTGACAAGTACTGGGTATTCACAGAGTCCAGTATGGAGCAGGGTTACCCTAAGACTCTGAAGGAGCTGGGCACAGGGCTGCCCAAAGACAAGCTGGACGCTGCCCTCTTCTACACCCCCACCGGACAGACATACTACTTCAGAGGGACCAAGTGAGTCTCGTCTTTCATCCTTCATTCCGTTCTTTCTTTTTCTTCCTGTGTACCTTTCTATCTGGAAGAGCAGATTCGTCCACTATCCGTCCCTCTCGTCTTCTTTCTTCCTCTCTTTTGGTTGTTTTTCCTCTCTCCCTTCCCTCTCCGTAACCCGCCTCTCTCTCTGTCTGTCAGGTATTACCGTTTCAATGAAGAGTCCCAGACTGTGGACAGAGACTACCCCAAACCCATCAACACGTGGCAGGGTGTCCCCGATAACATTAAGGCTGCCATCATGAGCGAAGAAGGGTGTAAGTGTGTCAAGGCGTGCCTGTTGAAGGGGATGTTCTTTAGGAGTGCCATTGAGCATTATATAAATCGACAAGGATAGAAATGACAGTTCTATTGTGATAATAGAGGAGGCTATCATAGACCACAGCAGCACACTGCAATTTCTGAAGGTAATCATAATTAAGCAATAACGGCCTGGGGGGGTGGTATATGGCCAATATACCACGGCTAAGGCTTATCGTATGCACAAAGCAACGCGGAGTGTCTGGCCACAGCCGTGGTATATTGCCGTGGTATTTTGGCCAATAATCACAAGCCCCCGAGGTGCCTTATTGCTATTATAAACTGGTTACCAATGTAGTTACAGGAGGTTTATTTCGTACCCGTGGTATACAGTTTGATATGCCATGGCTGTCAGCCAATCAGCATTCAGGGCTCGAACCACCCAGTTTCTAATTAGATTTATATCGGACCTTTCATCCTCCCTCTCTCTTTTCTAACATTCTCTCCAGCCTACACCTACTTCTACAAAGCCAACAAGTACTGGAAGTTCAACAACCAGCACATGAGGGTGGAGTCGGGCTACCCCAAATCGGTGCTCAGCGAATGGATGGGCTGCGCGGGGGAGGAGCCTAAGAAGCGGGATGGCGAGGAGGAAGTGATCATCATCGAGGTGGAGGAGGGAGAAGGCGGGGCCACGGCGGCGGCCGTGGTGATCCCTCTCCTCCTATTGATCTGCGTGGTCCTCACTCTGGGAGCCCTGCTGTTCTTCAGGAAGTACGGGACGCCACGACGTCTCCTCTACTGCCAGAGATCTCTACTGGACAAGGTCTAGAGACGAACTGAACCGAATGAAGAATGCAGAGGGACAGAAAGAGAGAGAGCGACGGAATGAATTGAAAGATTGGAAGAAAAAGGGGTTTGGGAGGGTGAGGGTGAGTAAAGTAGGCTGAAAGGAGTTGGGGTTTTAAAAGAGAAGGGGTAATGGAAGGGCTGTTGGACATGGGGTTTGGTTGGTTGGTTGGTTGGTTGGTTTGTATACGGCCCAGAAGTCGAGAAAGAAGGAGAGGGACAGGGAGGAGGGAGGAAAGAGAGTCAATCAGGAAAGACAAATATATGTTATCTATTTACATGTACAGCTCTGCGAGTTTGAAATTAGGAACAGGCCCCTGCACAAAACACAGAGGAAGGGAATTATTAGATGATGATCGTGATCAACGTTCCGTGTGGTCGACACCCCACCTGCAATAAATCTACTATCACGTCTCCATGTGTCCCACCCTCCATTCTATCCGTTCTCCTTCTTCCTCTCCTAAAATCTCCATCCCACCTAGTTGACGACTCCAGCTGAACTGCTGCCTGAATTACATTTTAAACCTTTTATACAGCTACTTTGCGTATTTCATTTTTTGGTTTCGCTCTAATGATGAAATCCAGGGCCGAACACAAACAAACAGCTCTCTCTTCCGTATCTCCTACCACTGAGAGACGATACTAACCCCAGTCTCTCACTGTGCTCAAGCTAGCAGCATGGTCTTATAGTTGTGGTTGTATTGCGAGGAGCATGGAGCATGCGACCCTCCTAATGAGATGATAAAGGGGTAGATGTGAAGGTGTTGTATATTGTACGCCCCTCATAGTGAGAAAGGCTAAGGTCTTGTCATAGAGGGTCAAAGACTGTTTGTATCCTAAGAAAAAGGAGCTTCCCCACCCAGTTTACAAATGTATCTGAAATCGCACAGGCCCTTGGTACAGAGCCTGGTCTCAGTAAGCAGTCAAAGTTGGATGGAATTAAAGTAGCCATTTTGGCTCAACAATAAAGCCAGTGGCTCAACAATAAAGTCAGTTTCAATATTACTCCATGGAAAGGCAGTGAAGTTTCATTACGTCACCCATTCCAAATACTAATGTATTATCGTGTTTGTTATGTTTTTGTTACTATCGTTGTTATAAATGTTGTTATTATTATGACTATGGTTATTATTATTGTTGTTGTTGTTCTCCAGGTGTAGTCGTACAGTAAATGGTGTTTGTTGTTTTTGTACATTGTCATTTCGAGTCCTGCTGGACAGAGACAATAACGTGGCAAAGATCATCAAAATGGCTCCCAAATTTCACATTTGAGTGGTGGACTTGGGCGACTTTGAAAGTGTTTCCTTTTTTGAAACACTACTTTTCCCATTGCTTGTTTGGCATATAAGAACAATCAAACAAAACTATTTATAAGCAATTCTGATGATGCTTAATGTTTTTAAGTATTACACAAATTGAAAAAGGAAGTAGAATTGTTTTAGTAATAACAATGATAACGGTAATGATATTTATAATGATAATGATATCAATAAAAAAAAGGGAATTAGATTGTTTTTCCTGTTTCACCTTTTTGCATTTCATGAGTTAAAATTAAAGAAAAAATATTTTCTAAAATGAGTCATGCCTTACTTTTTGGTAGTCATTTTATGTTATCGTAACACACACAAACACTGGGGAAGAGAATGGCCTTCGGACTGACTAACAAATAGCAGCTGGCCTCACCACTACTCAAATAGGACTAGGAATGCTGAGCAAACAACAGAATGAAGAGCTGCTTCTCTGGTTCTGTGCATTCCAACTTGTTGTTAACCAGCTATTGTTTACAGCTCACCAGGGGTCATGGGTGGAGTGGAGGAGAGGAGAGCCTAGTTGAAGCTGGGAGGTTGTTTTGGACTTGGCCCAGGGAAATGAGAAATGGAAAAAGTGATGGAATGATCACGTTTTTCTGAGTGCAGTTTTCTGAGAACTGAGTTCTGTTAACTACATCTGGAATTCTTAAAACATCGGAGCCTCCAGCCCCAAACAAGCAAAAGAGAGAGAGAGAGAGAGAGAGAGAGAGAGAAAGAAAGAAAGAAAGAAAGAAAGAAAGAAAGAAAGAAAGAAAGAAAGAAAGAAAGAGTGTG
The DNA here is from genome assembly GCF_029448725.1 of Salvelinus fontinalis. Lineage (NCBI taxonomy): Eukaryota > Metazoa > Chordata > Actinopteri > Salmoniformes > Salmonidae > Salvelinus > Salvelinus fontinalis. The sequence goes on from NC_074675.1 coordinate 30,045,810, forward strand.
CTAAATTAAAAGTGAGGTGTCCAGTAAAGCTGAAATTATTTTATAGGTTTCAGAAAAAAAATCCTAAGAAACTGCCTTAACTTACTGCCACTCCTCCCTCCCCCTCTATCTCACCCCGATTTCTAACCCACTCCCTCCCTCTCTCTCTCTCACCCGTTGATCTATTTATGAGGTTTAACAGAAACCACTGCCCCACTCACCACAAGAATCTAGGCTCTGTTTTCCTTTTCCCTCTCGTCACATCCCCCCACATCACATCCCCTCTCCTTACATCTCCTCTCCTCACATCCCTACTCCTCACATCTCATCACATCCCCTCTCCTCACATCCCTCCTCACATCCCCTCTCCTCACATCCCCTCACATCTCCTCTCCTCAAATCCCTACTCCTCTCATCCCCTCTCATCTCCCCTCATTACCTCTCCTCACATCCCCTCTCCTCACATCTCCTCACATCTCCTCTCCTCACATCCATACTCCTCACATCTCGACTCCTCACATTCCCTCTGCTCACATCTCCTCTCCTCACATCCATACTCCTCACATCTCGACTCCTCACATTCCCTCTCCTCTCATCTCCTCTTCTTACATCCCTACTCCTCACATATCCTCTCCTCACATCCCTACTCCTCACATCCCCTCTACTCACATCTCCTCTCATTATCTCCCCTCACATCGCTACTCATCACATTCCTTCTCCTCACATCTCCTCTTCTCACATCTCCTCTACTCACATCTCCTCTCCTCACATCCCCTCTACTCAAATCTCCTCTCATTATCTCTCCTCACATCCCCTCTCATCTCCTCTCATCTCCTCACATCCATACTCCTCACATCTCCTCACATCTCATCACATCCCCTCTCCTTACATCCCTACTCCTCACATCCCTCCTCACATCCCCTCTCCTCACATCTCCTCTCCTCAAATCCCTACTCCTCACATCCCCTCTCCTCACATCCCTACTCCTCACATCCCTCCTCACATCCCTACTCCTCACATCCCCTCTCCTCACATCTCTTCTCCTCACATCATTACCCCTCACATCCCATCTCTCGTCACATCCCCTCCTCACATCCCCTCTCCTACTCCTCACATCTCCTCACATCCCCTCTCCTCACATCCCCGCTCCTCACATCCCCACATCTCCTCTCCTCACATCCCCTCTGCTCACATCCCCTCTACTCATATCCCCACTCCTCACATCCCTACTCCTCACATCCCCTCCCATCTCCCCTCATTACCTCTCCTCACATCCCCTCTCCTCACATCCCCTCTCCTCACATCTCCTCTCCTCACATCCATACTCCTCACATCTCGACTCCTCACATTCCATCTCCTCTCATCTCCTCTTCTTACATCCCTACTCCTCACATCCCTACTCCTCACATCCCCTCTACTCACATCTCCTCTCATTATCTCCCCTCACATCCCTACTCATCACATTCCTTCTCCTCACATCTCCTCTTCTCACATCTCCTCTACTCACATCCCCTCTACTCAAATCTCCTCTCATTATCTCTCCTCACATCCCCTCTCATCTCCTCTCATTTCCTCACATCCATACTCCTCACATCTCCTCACATCTCATCACATCCCCTCTCCTTACATCCCTCCTCACATCCCCTCTCCTCACATCTCCTCTCCTCAAATCCCTACTCCTCACATCCCCTCCCCTCACATCCCTACTCCTCACATCCCTCCTCACATCCCCTCTACTCACATCTCCTCTCCTCAAATCCCTACTCCTCACATCCCCTCTCCTCACATCCCCTCACATCCCTACTCCTCACATCCCCTCTCCTCACATCACTTCTCCTCACATCATTACCCCTCACATCCCATCTCTCGTCACATCCCCTCCTCACATCCCCTATCCTACTCCTCACATCTCCTCTCCTCACATCCCCTCTCCTCACATCCCCACATCCTCTCTCCTGACATCCCATCTGCTCACATCCTTACTCCTCACATCTCTTCACATCCTTACTCCTCACATCTCTTCTCTCCTCACATATCCTTTCCTCACATCTCCCCTCATCTCCTCTCCTCACCTCTCCTCTCTTCTCCTCCCTACTCCCCACATCCCCTCTCCTCACATCTCTCCTCTCCTCTCCTCACATTCCTACTCCTTACATCTCCTCTCCTCACATCCCCTGTCTACACATCTGCTCTCATCACATTTCTTCTCCTCTCCACACATCCTTACTCCTCACATCTCTTCTCTCCTCACATATCCTTTCCTCACATCTCCCCTCCTCTCCTCACCTCTCCTCTCTTCTCCTCCCTACTCCTCACATCCCCTCTCCTCACATCTCTCATCTCCTCTCCTCACATTCCTAGTCCTCACATCCCCTCTACTCACATCCCCTCTCATCCCCTCATCTCCACTCATCCCCTCTACTCACATCCCCTCTCATCTCCTCACATCTCCTCACATCCCCTCTCATCTCCTCTCCTCACATTCCTACTCCTCAAATCCCCTCCATCTCCTCTCCTTACATCCCCTCTCCTCACATGTCCTCACATTCCTACTCCTCACATCCACTCTCATCTCCTCTCCTCACATCCCCTCTCCTCACATCTCCTCACATCCCTACTCCTCACATCCCCTCTCATCTCTTCTCCTCTTGTCACATCCCCTCTCCTCTCCATTCGTCTCCTCTCCTCACATCCCTACTCCTCACATCCCCTCTCACATCCCTACTCCTCACATCCCCTCTCCACACATCTCTTCTCCTCACATCTCCTCTCATCAGTAAACGGTTGTGCCTTGAAGATGAGGGAGAGTTGTTTTTTGTTTTTTTATGAGCATTGCCTAATTTGTATTACAGCATATTGGATGACTGTCATTCATATTCTATTCACCCAGCTCAATGTAACATTGATAGGTTTAGGCTACTACATTACACTCAAATTTTCCCTGTACCCATTATGAGGTTGCTACAACCTAGCCTATGAATGCAAGTTTACAACATAAGTGCACAGATCAAGAGAATTTTGAGTAATCAAGGTGACAGACAGTGACACATGCAATACCGCCTTGCACACTTTTGCCTGTATCTAGCTGATCTAGGGTGTAATCATTAGTCCAAAAGTTGCAAATGAGAGTTTATGCAGGTATGTTAACCCCCATTTAATTCCGTTTGCTTCCGTTTAAGAAATGTTTTTCAACAGAATCGGTGAAATCAATACACCCCTGATCACACGAAAACAGTTCACTTTTATAGCAGCCACATAAAGAGAGCATGATCACTTTGCTCGTTGTATTTACAATTCCTTCTCGCAACTATCTACACACTCTTCTCCTCTCACCTTTTCCCTTCGCTTGTGGACTTCAGTGCACAACACATCAGCTGTCTGTGACCAGGCGAAAAAACCTTTCCAAGCCAAACCTTCATATCATGACTGCTAACCACTACACACAGCCTACATTGTTGTCACCTCATAGTTAACTAGAACTACTAGAACAAACATGTTAGTAAACCCGCTACAATCATGCAGTACAGTGTAGTCAGAAAGCAGTTTAGCAGTTACACCGGCAGCCCCGGTGGCAAAAAAATCATAAAACCAAAAGCTTACCTTGACCTGGAAGAGTTCCAGTGTTGGATAGCCATAGAGACCCACAGTGGGGGTGTCATAATACCCATAAAATCTAGAGGTCAATTGGTTCCAATTGTTTTTTTGCACCATACATTATAAGGGCGGTGTTTCGTGTAGGCTTACCCTGGCATTAAGTTTTATCAATATATTCAGCTCTATTTAAAATGATAATTAGCATCACAGTAGACATCATGCAAGACTACAAATCCCTGCAAGCTCCTGCACGTCATCTCTAGCGGAAACCTTTGCTAAACAGGTATTGTGTCAATTTAAAACTTGCACAAGACAGTTCACAGAAGTGTCAATTTAAAGAAACGTAGCCCATTTATTCATTACTACATTTAGCTAACATTAGATAGTTAATCCGAAGATTCTTACTTTTGCCTCAATTTGACAGTGTTGTCCAGATCAACATGGTATTTGTAGTTATTTATGATAGCCACATTAGCAGCTAAAAATGTGGCCACCCCTCATAGCCTGGTTCCTCTCTAGGTTTCTTCCTAGGTTTTGGCCTTTCTAGGGAGTTTTTCCTAGCCACCGTGCTTCTACACCTGCATTGACGATGTCGTACCCACAGCAACGATTAAAACATTCCCAAACCAGAAACCGTGGATTGACGGCAGCATTCTCGTGAAACTGAAAGCGCGAACCACTGCTTTTAACCAGGGCAAGGTGACCGGAAACATGACCGAATACACACAGTGTAGCTATTCTCTCCGCAAGGCTATCAAACAGGCAAAGTCCCAGTACAGAGACAAAATAGAATCGCAATTCAACAGCTCAGACACAAGAGGTATGTGGCAGGGTCTACAGTCTATCACGGATTACAAAAAGAAAACCAGCCCCGTCGCGGACCAGGATGTCTTGCTCCCAGACAGGCTAAATATCTTTTTTGCCCGCTTTGAGGACAATACAGTGCCACTGACACGGCCCACTACCAAAACCTGCGGGCTCTCCTTCACTGCAGCCGAGGTGAGTAAAACATTTAAACGTGTTAACCCTCGCAAGGCTGCAGGCCCAGACGGCATTCTCAGCCGCGTCCTCAGAGCATGCGCAGACCAGCTGGCTGGTGTGTTTACGGACATATTCAATCAATCCTTATCCCAGTCTGCTGTTCCCACATGCTTCAAGAGGGCCACCATTGTTCCTGTTCCCAAGAAAGCTAAGGTAACTGAGCTAAACGACTACCGCCCCGTAGCACTCACTTCCGTCATCATGAAGTGCTTTGAGAGACTAGTCAAGGACCATATCACCTCCACCCTACCGGACACCCTAGACCCACTCCAATTTGCTTACCGACCCAATAGGTCCACAGACGACGCAATCGCAACCACACTGCACACTGCCCTAACCCATCTAGACAAGAGGAATACCTATGTGAGAATGCTGTTCATCGACTACAGCTCAGCATTTAACACCATAGTACCCTCCAAACTCGTCATCAAGCTCGAGACCCTGGGTCTCGACCCCGCCCTGTGCAACTGGGTCCTGGACTTCCTGACGGGCCGCCCCCAGGTGGTGAGGGTAGGTAACAACATCTCCACCCCGCTGATCCTCAACACTGGGGCCCCACAAGGGTGCGTTCTGAGCCCTCTCCTGTACTCCCTGTTCACCCACGACTGCGTGGCCATGCACGCCTCCAACTCAATCATCAAGTTTGCGGACGACACTACAGTGGTAGGCTTGATTACCAACAACGACGAGACGGCCTACAGGGAGGAGGTGAGGGCCCTCGGAGTGTGGTGTCAGGAAAATAACCTCACACTCAACGTCAACAAAACAAAGGAGATGATTGTGGACTTCAGGAAACAGCAGAGGGAGCACCCCCCTATCCACATCGACGGGTCAGTAGTGGAGAAGGTGGAAAGTTTTAAGTTCCTCGGTGTACACATCACGGACAAACTGAATTGGTCCACCCACACAGACAGCGTTGTGAAGAAGGCGCAGCAGCGCCTCTTCAACCTCAGGAGGCTGAAGAAATTCGGCTTGTCACCAAAAGCACTCACAAACTTCTACAGATGCACAATCGAGAGCATCCTGTCGGGCTGTATCACCGCCTGGTACGGCAACTGCTCCGCCCACAACCGTAAGGCTCTCCAGAGGGTAGTGAGGTCTGCAGAACGCATCACCCGGGGCAAACTACCTGCCCTCCAGGACACCTACACCACCCGATGTCACAGGAAGGCCATAAAGATCATCAAGGACAACAACCACCCAAGCCACTGCCTGTTCACCCCGCTATCATCCAGAAGGCGAGGTCAGTACAGGTGCATCAATGCAGGGACCGAGAGACTGAAAAACAGCTTCTATCTCAAGGCCATCAGACTGTTAAACAGCCACCACTAACATTTAGCGGCCGCTGCCAACATACTGACTCAACTCCAGCCACTTTATAAATGGGAATTGATGGAAATTATGTAAAAACGTACCACCAGCCACTTTAAACAATGCCACCTAATATAATGTTTACATACCCTACATTACACATCTCTTATGTATATGTATATACTGTACTCTATATCATCTACTGCATCTTGCCATCTTATGTAATACATGGACCACTAGCCACTTTATACTATGCCACTTTATGTTTACATACCCTACAGTACTCATCTCATAGGTATATACCGTACTCTATACCATGTACTGCATCTTGCCTATGCCGTTCTGTACCATCACTCATTCATATATCTTTATGTACATATTCTTTATCCCTTTACACTTGCGTGTATAAGGTAGTAGTTGTGGAATTGTTAGGTTAGATTACTTGTTGTTACTACTGCATTGTCGGAACTAGAAGCACAAGCATTTCGCTACACTCGCATTAACATCTGCTAACCATGTGTATGTGACTAATAAAATTTGATTTGATTTGATTTGATTGCTTGCTGTTTGGGGTTTTAGGCTGGGTTTCTGTACAGCACATTGAGATATCAGCTGATGTAAGAAGGGCTATATAAATATATTTGATTTGATTTGATTTTAAAAAGCATTTAATTTTTGTGGGTAAATACAGGCTAATATATTGATAATACTCACCTTGTCCTAGAGAGATTTAGACGATTATGAAAACGTCACGCCAGGGTAAGCCTACACGAAACACTATTTGAAGTGTTTCCATTATTTGAAGTGTTTCTAAAATCCCTTATTGAAAAAATGAATGGCGGAAAAATGCTTGGAAACGTTTCCCTGTTTGACTGCTAGGTTTTAAGGTACTCTTATAGCCAGCTAGCATCCCTCTCTGTTGGACTGCTAGGTTTTAAGGTACTCTTATAGCCAGCTAGCATCCCTCTCTGTTTGACTGCTAGGTTTTAAGGTACTCTTATAGCCAGCTAGCATCCCTCTCTGTTTGACTGCTAGGTTTTAAGGTACTCTTATAGTCAGCTAGCATCCCTCTCTGTTTGAGTAGGCTAAACTAGCTAGCTGCTTAAGCAGTTTAGCAGTTACACTGGCGGGACAAGCGGCAATAAATTACTAAAACCAAAAACTTACCTTGACTTAGAAGAGTCCCGGTGTTGGATTGCCATAGCCAGCTAGCTAACATAGCATCCCTCTCTGTTTGAGCTGGGTGTTTGAGTAGGCTAAACTAGCTAGCTACATTCGCTAGCTAAGTGAAAGTTAAAAAACACAACCAAACATAGCTCTCTCTCTCTCTTGCTTCTCCTTAATTTTGGAGGAAGTTAATTTGTTCAAAACTGTTCAACTATTGTCTTTCTCTCTCTTTGAGTCAACTTGTGCTGGAAATGTTTAATGTTTGTGCTTTTCTAATAACCGTTTTCTATGTTCATGGAAGTGACTTACTGAACGAATCCTCACTATCAGTAGCTGCAATTTGGCAGTATGCCCAGACCTTTGTTTTGAGAACGAAAGATATGTCAGTTTCAAGGTCTCAGCTAAGAGAGAAGAGGCCTCGTGAGGTATTGGCCGGTCACATGAATGAAAAAAAAACAGTAATGATGAATTAATTATGCTAAATCATGCAAATATAACTTGTCTGTGTATACCCGTATATAAGACAACTGCTGGGACTACCCCAGCAGAGCTCCTGATTGACATGTGTACTATGGTGCATTGAGTTTGTTGGAACCTCTCCAGCACGCTGATAATAAAGGATGATTAATTTAAGATTTAATTTGAGTGTCCCTGGTGGGAATTTCCATGACAAACTACTCACCACATTTTACACACTGCATTGCTTGCTAGCTGTAGTTTATACTTTCAGTACTAGATTCATTATCTGATCCTTTGATTGGGTGGACAACATGTCAGTTCATGCTGCAAGAGCTCTGATAGGTTGGAAGACGTTCTCCAGAAGTTGTCATAATTACTCTGTAAGTCTGTGGAAGGGGGTGAGAACCATGAACCTCCTAGGTTTTGTATTGAAGTCAATGTAGCCAAGGGAGGACAGAAGCTAGCTGTCCTCCACCTACACCATGGTGCTACCCTACAGAGTGCTGCTGAGGCTACTGTAGACCTATTTGGTATAGTTTTATCTAAAAAGGATAACTTTTTTGATGTTTCACTATTTTTATTTGTATGACATTTCACTGAGGATGGTCCTCCTCTAAGGAGCCTCCACTTCCTCACATCCCATCTCCTCTCACCTCCTCTCTCCACATCCCCTCTCCTCTCTACTACCATTCCCCATCTCCTCTCCTCCCATTCCCCCATCCCACTCCTCTCCTCCCATTCCCCATCCCGCTCCTCTCCTCTCCTCCCATTCCCATTTTCCCTCTTCTCTCAATCCCCCATCCCCTCTCCTCCCATTTCCCCATCCACTCACCTCTCCTCTCATTCCCCATCCCCTCTCCTCTCCTCCCATCCCTCTCCTCCTATTCCCCTCCATCCCCTTTCCTCCCATTCCCCCCATCCCATCTCCTCCCATTCCCCCCATCCCCTCTCCTCTCCCCCCATTCCCCCATCCCCTCTTCTCCCATTCACCCATCCCCTCCTCCCATTCCACCATCCCCTCTTCTCTCATTCCCCCATCCTCTCTTCTCTCATTTCCCCCATCCCCTCTCCTCACATCCTTCAACTGTTTATGTTCCATCTGTGTGGATTGGAAGCCATCTTGTGGATTGGAGTCTCCATTAAACACTTGTTCATAACTTTCTCAAGCTTTAATTTGTGGATCTTCTTTCAGTCTTTCCATTCTGTCTCTCCATCTTCCTCTGTCTCTCTCTCTCTCTCTTTTGTGCCACATCTGTTCCTTTCCTCACCCACGTTCTCTGTCCCCTCTCCACGTCGCCTGGTATTTCCATTTGTCTCATGCTCCAAATAATCTTTCCCAGCATGCAGTATTACAACCATTTATCTTCTCAGACTCATTTCCATTCCGACACTTCATCTACATCCTTAACATTCACAGAGGATGGATGGATGGGAGAAGGGGGAGAATGTGTGATAAACAGATGGACCGTAAACAGATAGAAATAGGTCTAAGAAAGGTGGGAGAACAAATTAGGAATATCTAGAGATGGGAGATCACACACACACACACACACACACACACCTGCAGGCACGAAAGCATGCACACATGGTCACATAAACTTGTGTTACAGAGAAATAGAGCGGCCAGCCATGTTAGTGAGTGTGTTTGTGCGCAGTCAGTCTAGATGACCATCCAGGCTCACAATATTCAAGTCTCAGCCTCAGCTCTCCTAAACTAGCCAGCCAGCCAGGTAGTGGGCTGGCCAGCAGCTTGAAATTTAACCTGAGTGTGTTTGGGTAACCTACGTTGAGGCGCACTAAACTATCTGTCTCACTCACCAACTCACACATATTCAGACACAAGTCTGGACGCACACTCACAAGCGCGCGCGCGCGCGCACACACACACACACACACACACACACACACACACACACACACACACACACACACACACACACACACACACACACACACACACACACACACACACACACACACACACACACACACACTGCCATAGAGGTTCGTGTTACAGAAAGAAAGAGCGACAATAAAATTCCGTTGCAATCTGAGTCACGTACCAGAGTGTACGTTTATTCAATAGAAACCCCAACCTTTCCATTATAACAAACAGCACTATCAAGTTGGCCAACAGGTACAACACTAAAAGACTGAGATTGCTTGAGGTTTGAACTTATGTTGAGTTACATGAAATCAGACCTAACACAGCAGTTAGACACTGGTTAGGATGTGACACCCTAAGCAGGACTTGCTGAATCAGTTCCTCCACAAAACGCCAACACCCTCCCAAAACTCTGCCCAGGCCCAGTCATATCTGCCAGGAAATCTCCCTGCTTTGTCTCAGACCTGTGGGCCTAGGGCTGCAAGTAAACTTTTGGCTGAATCTAAAACACTACCCCGCCACATCAGAGGGATGAGAACCCTTCTGACCTTCTTATCCTTCTTGCTTCTTTCGCTTTATCCATGGTTGCATCTCTACCTCTGTGTGTGCTGCTGTTTGCTACAGCAGACTGACCTCACCCATTGTCCCCCCCTCCACTTCCCCCTCACTGACTTCTGCACAATAAGCAACATCTGGTTCTCATTTCTAAAAACCAAAACAACACGAGGGGGTGGAGGAAGAGGAGAGGGAGCAAGAGAGAGGAGAGAGATGAGTGGAGAGGAGAGGAGAGAGAGAGATCCTGGCTGTTTCACACATAATTCCCAGTTTTTCCAAAGGAGACGTTAAATTGGGTGAAATGTGTGGAACACTGTGAAATTGGGTGTGAGAAGTAAAGAGGTTCATTCCAAGCCATTGGTCAAATGCTTTACAATTCTCACTTGAGCGAGAAAAGTGAGAGAATCAGTCGGAGAGACTTTGTATTCAGCTTCAAAATACTTGGTTCTTCTTACACGTTAGATGTCCTCCGTTAAGAATGCTCATTGTTCATTGCATAGAATTAGAATTGCTTGATTGTAATTCTATGGTTCACCCAGTGACACAACAAATAGCCACACCTAACAGTCGACACCCAAGTGGAGCTGAGCAGTCCTTGGTCCAGCACCATGAAAAAGAAAGGAGGGGAAAATAAAGCTTAATCTCCATAGAAAAGAATCTGCAACTCAGCGGCTAGCATGCCTTAATTACAGTGGTACTTTGCTGAGATCGGCAAGAAGACCTGAGAGAGAGTGAGAGAGAGAGAGATAGGGCTAAGGAGAGAGCGCCTGAGAGAGAGAGCCTGAGAGAGAGAGAGAGAGAGAGAGAGAGAGAGAGAGAGAGAGAGAGAGAGAGAGAGAGAGAGAGAGAGAGAGAGAGAGAGAGGGAAAGAGCGCCTGCGAGAGAGAAAGAGAGAAAGAGAGGGAAAGAGCGCCTGAGAGAGAGAGAGAGAGAGAGAGAGAGAGAGAGAGAGAGAGAGAGAGAGAGAGAGAGAGAGAGGGAAAGAGCGCCTGAGAGAGAGAAAGAGAGAAAGAGAGGGAAAGAGCGCCTGAGAGAGAGAGAGAGAGAGAGAGAGAGAGAGAGAGAGAGAGAGAGAGAGAGAGAGCGCCTGAGAGAGAGAAAGAGCGGGCAAGAGAGGGAGCGCAAGAGAGGGCAAGAGAGGGAGAGCCTGAGCAAGAGAGAAGGCAGAAGAGAGGGAGAGAATGGGAGAGAGGAGAGGTAGAAAGAAAGGTTGAGAGACACTGAACATTTGGTAACCTTAACTCACTTTCTAAACACAGACTGTTGGTTAGTCAAGGTCGCTCTAAAATTACAGCCGATGTTACAAATACAAAGTATGCTTAAATATAACGTGGGCAGTCTACTACTTTATTCCTTTAGAACACACACACACCCACACACCCACACACACACATGCCCATATGCTTCTGTGACAGAAAGAGCAAGAAAACGTTTGACCGCGCATCACTTAGCCTAGTTTCTAGTCTCTTGTATAAGAGGGGCATTGGTCGGACATTAAATGGGAAACTTTTGCAACAGAGTGGCTGACACACACACACACACAGCAGAGTAGCTGACACACACACACAGCAGAGTAGCTGACACAGTGAGATGCCTGTGGGATCACTTTGGAGGTGGTCAATCTGCCGTTCCTGTAGGAACAGTCTCTTAGTTAATCATCTTTCCAGACAACAGGCAGTCAGCAGCGTGGGACACACACTCTGTCCCATACCACACTTTCCCCTGTGTCTACGTGTGTGTGTGTGTGTGTCTGGGACACACAGGAATGCAAAGTTCTTTAATTGCAGCCTTACACAGCACTTCATTAGGAGACTGATTCACACCCACATACACAATGAAACATTTACATAGCACAGTGAAGTCACAAGGGGGCAGTGTAAAGTTACCAGCAGCAGTAATACCACATATACATATAGCTTAAGCACATTGTAACAGATGTGCTTATAACACAAAGGTGTCACTAAAAAATGGCATGTAGTTAAGCAGAGCTTCTGCTCATAGCCTATATGTGTGCAGATGTGTGTGCAGAACACACACACACACACACACACACACACACACACACACACACACACACACACACACACACACACACACACACACACACACACACACACACATACACACACACAGCTACACAATTTAACTTTTCTGTTTGACAAAACCTCCCACTCTTCACTAGACCACACAGCACTCCTTCTAGAGCAGTACTGGAGACAAAATGGCGGCGAAGCCTGGCTATTGACCTAAACTGGTGAAATACTGCATTCTAGTGGGGGAAGGATGACATTGAGGGAGTGAAATACAGTTGAAGTCGGAAGTTTACATACACTTAGGTTGGATTCATTAAAACTCGTTTTTCAACCACTCCACAAATTTCTTGTTAAAACAAACTATAGTTTTGGCAAGTCGGTTAGGACATCTACTTTGTGCATGACACAAGTAATTGTTCCAATAATTGTTTACAGACAGATTATTTCACTTATAATTTACTGTATCACAATTCCAGTGGGCCAGAAGTTTACATACATTAAGTTGACTGTGCCTTTAAACAGCTTGGAAAATTCCTGAAAGTTATGTCATGGCTTTAGAAGCTTCTGATAGGCTAATTGACATCATTTGAGTCAATTGGAGGTGTACTTCAAGGTCTACCTTCAAACTCAGTGCCTCTTCGCTTGACATCAAGGGGAAATCAAAAAGAAATCAGCCAAGACCTCCGAAAATAAAATTGTAAACCTCCACAAGTCTGGTTCATCATTGGGAGCAATTTACAAATGCCTGAAGGTACCACGTTCATCTGTACAAACAATAGTACGCAAGTGTAAACACCATGGGACCACGCTGCCATCATACCGCTCAGGAAGGAGATGCGTCCTGTCTCCTAGAGATGACCGTACTTTGGTGCGAAAAGTGCAAATCAATCCCAGAATAACGGACCTTGTGAAGATGCTGGAGGAAAACGGTACAAAAGTATCTATATCCACAGTAAAACGAGTCCTATATCGACATAACCTGAAAGGCCGCTCAGCAAGTGTAACGGATGTGAAATGGCTAGCTAGTTAGCAGGTACGCGCTAGTAGCATTTCAATCAGTTACATCACTTGCTCTGAGACTTAAGTAGTGTTGCCCCTTGCTCTGCAAAGGCCGCAGCCTTTGTGGAGCGATGGGTAGCGATGCTTCGTGGGCAACCGTTGGCGCCCGTGTCGGGGCGAGGGCCGTGGCCTTTGTGGAGCGATGGGTAACGATGCTTCGTGGGCGACCGTTGTTGATGTGTGCAGAGGGTCCCTGGTTCGCGCCCGTGTCGGGGCGAGGGGACGTACTAAAGTTATACTGTTACATTGATGCTGTTGACCCGGATCACTGGTTGCTGCGGAAAAGGAGGAGGTTGAAAGGGGGGTGAGTGTAACGGATGTGAAATGACTAGCTAGTTAGCAGGTACGCGCTAGTAGCATTTCAATCAGTTACGTCACTTGCTCTGAGACTGAAGTAGTGTTGCCCCTTGCTCTGCAAGGGCCGTGGCTTTTGTGGAGCGATGGGTAACGATGCTTCGTGGGCGACTGTTGTTGATGTGTGCAGAGTGTCCCTGGTTCGCGCCCGTGTCCGGGCGAGGGGACGGTTTAAAGTTATACTGTTACACAAGGAAGAAGCCACTGCTCCAAAACCGCCATAAAAAAGCCAGACTATGGTTTGCAACTGCACATGGGGGACAAAGATCATACGTTTTGGAGAAATGTCCTCTGGTCTGATTAAACAAAAATAGAACTGTTTGGCCATAATGACCATTGTTATATTTGGAGGAAATAGGGGGAGGCTTGTAAGCCGAAGTACACCATCCCAACCGTGAAGCACGGGGGTGGCAGCAACATGTTGTGGGGGTGCTTTGCTGTAGGAGGGACTGGTGCACTTCACAAAATAGATGGCATCATGAGGCAGGAAAATTACGTAGATACATTGAAGCAACATCTCAAGACATCAGTCAGGAAGTTTAAGCTTGGTCGCAAATGGGTCTTCCAAATGGACAATGACCCCAAGCACACTTCCAAAGTTGTGGCAAAATGGCTTAAGGACAACAAAGTCAAGGTATTGGAGTGGCCATCACAAAGCCCTGACCTCAATCCTATAGAAAATTTGTGGGCAGAACTGAAAAAGCATGTGAGCGCAAGGAGGCCTACAAACCTGACTCATTTAAACCAGCTCTGTCAGGAGGAATGGGCCAAAATTCACCCAACTTATTCTGAGAAGCTTGTGGAAGGCTACCCGAAATGTTTGACCCAAGTTAAACAATTTAAAGGCAATGCTACCAAATACTAATTGAGTGTATGTAAACGTCTGACCCACTGGGAATGTGATGAAGGAAATAAAAGCTGAAATAAATCACTCTCTACTATTATTCTGATATTTCACATTCTTAAATTAAAGTGGTGATCCTAACTGGTCTAAAACAGGGAATTTGTACTAGGATTAAATGTCAGGAATTGTGAAAAACTGAGTTAAAATGTGTTTGGCTAAGGTGTATGTAAACTTTCGACTTCAACTGTATATTACTCCACTGTAAAAACCTTTACCAACCATGTTCCTAATATTTGTTCATACATATGTTCAAGAACAAATAAGAAAGTAGATTAACAGTAAGTTGTGGATATACATTAAAGTTTATTTTTGAAAATCATTGAAAAGGGCAAAATAAGTACTACAAACAATAACAGCAAGACAAAGCCATACACCAACTCCACCGTTTTGTTAATAAGTAATGTAAGCTAGAACGGAAAATATGATTTCTTATTTATTTTTCTTCAATAAAAGGTTCCCTTTGGGTTTTTAGCAGAAGAGATTTATTGCGTTCCTCCATCCTTTTAGCTTCTTCCCGTTCTCCCTCCACACTTCCATCCCTTTATCCACCTCCGAGCTTAGATTCACTACACGTCTCTGGAGCGAGAAAAGAAAATGAAGGGAAGGGATAAATAGAAGAAACAGATGGAGGAGTAGAGTTGCATCAAAAGGAGAGAATGTTCAAGAGCATAACAATATATTGCTGACACAACTAAACTCTGCAAAAAAATGAAACGCCGCTTTTTCAGGACCCTGTCTTTGAAAGATATTTCGTAAATACCCAAATAACTTCACAGGTCTTCATTGTAAAGGGTTTAAATACTGTTTCCCATTTTTGTTCAATGAACCATAAACAATTAATGAACCTGTGGAACGGTCGTTAAGACACTAACAGCTTACAGATGGTCGGCAATTAAGGTCACAGTTATGAAAACATAGGACACAAAAGAGGAATTCTAATGACTCTGAAAAACACCAAAAGAAAGATGCCTAGGGTCCCTGCTCATCTGCATGAATGTGCCTTAGGCGTGCTGCAAGGAGGCATGAGGACTGCAGATGTGGCCAGGGCAATAAATTGCAATATCCGTACTGTGAGACGCCTAAGACAGCGCTACAGGGAGACAGGACGGACAGCTGATCGTCTTTGCAGTGGCAGACTACGTGTAACAATACCTGCACAGGATCGGTACATCCGAACATCACACCTGCGGGACAGGTACAGGATGGCAACAACAACTGCCCGAGTTACACCAGGAACGCACAATCCCTCCATCAGTGCTCAGACTGTCCGCAATAGGCTGAGAGAGGCTGGACTGAGGGCTTGTAGGCCTGTTGTAAGGCAGGTCCTCACCAGACATCACCGGCAACGTCCCCTATGGGCACAAACCCACAGTCGCTGGACCAGACAGGACTGGCAAAAAGTGCTCTTCACTGACGAGTCGCTGTTTTGTCTCATCAGGGGTGATGGTCGAATTCATGTTTATCGTCGAAGGAATGAGCGTTACACCGAGGCCTGTACTCTGGAGCGGGATCGGTTTGGAGGTGGAGGGTCCGTCATGGTCTGGGGCGGTGTATCACAGCATCATCGGACTGAGATTGTTGTCATTGCAGGCAATCACAACACTGTGCGTTACAGGGAACACATCCTCCTCCCTCATGTGGTACCCTTCCTGCAGGCTCATCCTGACATGACCCTCCAGCATGACAATGCCACCAGCCATACTGCTCGTTCTGTGCGTGATTTCTTGCAAGACAGGAATGTTCTGCCATGGCCAGTGAAGAGCCCGGATCTCAATCCCATTGAGCACGTCTGGGACCTGTTGGATCGGAGGGTGAGGGCTAGGGCCATTCCCCCCAGAAATGTCCGGAAACTTGCAGGTGCCTTGGTGGAAGAGTGGGGTAACATCTCACAGCAAGAACTGGAAAATCTGGTGCAGTCCATGAGGAGGAGATGCACTGCAGTACTTAATGCAGCTGGTAGCCACACCAGATACTGACTGTTACTTTTGATTTTGACCCCCCCCTTTGTTCAGGGACACATTATTCAATTTCTGTTAGTCACATGTCTTTGGAACTTGTTCAGTTTATGTCTCAGTTATTGAATCTTATGTTCTTACAAATATTTACACATGTTAAGTTTGCTGAAAATAAACACAGTTGACAGTGAGAGGACGTTTCTTTTTTTTGCCGAGTTTACATACAAACTTTTTGGGAGGTAATATGAAGACAAAAATGGGGGGAAGGATAACATAAGAGAAGGTACTGACTGCTAACGTCTCTCTCTCCTGCTTTCTCCTCAGCTGTCCTTTCAGTGGGGATGCCGACTGGCCGTCTGTATAAAACACACACACAAATCATAACACCAAAAACCACATGAACATAACGTGTTCAAACGAAACACAGAACGACACACACAGCATCTACCAGCTCCATTGACCAACTGTAACGTCCTGACCATAGTTCTTATGTGTTTTGCTTGTTTAGTGTTGGTCAGGACGTGAGCTGGGTGGGAATTCTATGTTGTGTGTCTAGTTCGTCTGTTTCTGTGTTCAGCCTAATATGCTTCTCAATCAGAGACAGCTGTCAATCGTTGTCCCTGATTGAGAATCATATATAGGTGGCTTGTTTTGTGTTGGGGATTGTGGGTGGTTGTTTCCTGTCTCTGTGTTTGTATTCTGCACCAGATAGGTCTGTATCGGTTTGCCACTTTTGTATTTGTTTAGTGTTCACAGTAGTTTTTGTTAATTAAACATGTTGAGCACTGGCTACGCTGCGTGTTGGTCCGATCCCTGTTTCACCCCCTCTTCTAGTAAAGAGAGGGAAGGCCGCCTTTACACCAACCATACACTATGTTCCTGCAATACATCAAATTAATGATCCAATCGTGAACTTGCCTGCAAAGGACCAGTCAGGGAAATCTGTCAGGGGGCCATACTCTGTTCCACTGCGGGCAAGACCATTTCTGTGGACAAAGCCAAGTGGAATTGTAAAAAAGTATATGAACAGTCAACACACCCGTAATATCTACAATTGTGGGTGTTTCCTTTTGTCGTAACAGTTTCTGTCTTTTAGCGCTTACTCTGTCCTCCACTTGATTCCAGCCTGTGCCCCACAAGTCGTAGTAAAACAACGACTGGAATGCCTCAAAGCTGAAAACAGACCAGGAATTCAGTTCATTTAGCTAGGCTGTCTAACTTGTGTTCCTGAATCTGACGTTGATTGAGCAGCTCACGTACAACAACAAAAAAAACGTAATTTAAGAGAACAATGCATTCGTTAGAAGTATCTGATGACAGGGCGGTCAAAGACTAACATATGTTACACAATAGAATTTGACTGACACATGTAGTTCATTCTGAATCAGTCAGGACCACTGACCAATAAAGTTGGCTAGCTAGCTAGCCATTTAAAAAATCTAGGGTAGCCATCTATCTATCTAAAGATCAAACGCAGTCTTGTAAACTAGAAGCCGGATACTATTTACATTTCAGAAGGAAATTACCATTAGGTTGAATGAAAATGACAAGTAATTGTAAATAACCTCACATGTACTACACAATGTCCTAAAGGGCGCCGCCATGTTGGATTTTCATGTGAGGATTATTTTGACCACTAGCAGTGCTCAAGATACGGCAAACAAGTGGTGGATTTGAAAAGAAAGTAGTAATAGGCGGCAACGTGCGATGTTACATTATAATAACGTTGATCACGCTCTATTAGACAATGATGATGTGGACTTCAGGTGGTGGTGATGATGATCATACACTTACAAAATCAAATGTGAGGTCTGAATTGGTTGAGGTGAAGTCGTATTTTATTATCATAGAATTACACACTTGTATTAGATTTTACTATAATGCCAAAATACCAAATTATAATATTGTATTTACACTTGAAATATACCTCAATATTTAAAAAGTATAATTACACGCACTATTTGTCATCATATAAAATGTTTTGTCCCCCAAAGTTGATGTCAAAATTTGGAATCATATTTTCCCGTGCTCCAGCTGCTCTTTATACTGAGTAAGCCATGAAGTATTTTTCTGTTAACTTTACAGACAAGTCCCCACTCGCCGACAATGAATGCTCTCGTCAATTTAAGGGAGCGGGAACCAGGCACACACCGAAGCCAGTGCGTTTCAGTTTAAACTACTGCAAGGCCAATGAAAGGGTCTAGGGAGAAAAGACGGGGCTTCGGGGTAGGCAAAATCAGCCTGCCCAAAGTAGGCCCTGTATATGCACAAAATTGTTTCACAAAGATGCGATTCATGTTATGGGTTAATGTCACCAAAACGACTCAGATCGCGTTGAAATGTATGACACTTGTTTACTTTGTATCGTCCTTGGAGAACACGTACATGCCGAAAAAAAATCATAGCGCCGTGTCTCTAGCGAAAGTCCTTCCGCACATTCCACAGAATGGGAGCACAATAAAGTAGTACCCAAATAGGTTTGGACCATTATGGCCGATTACACATATTCTAGTCACGTAGGCCTATACCAAAGTCATATTTCAACTGTGTCAGTTCTTGACAACAAGCAATATATTGCTTTCTGCCTCAGGGACGACATATTGGTGTGTGGTTGATAAGGCCTGGGGCAAATAACATACCTGAGACAGGTATTTGAGAGGTCATAATTGTGTAATAAGTCATTAACCCACCCATGTGAAAAATCTGAATGCAATGATTTATGATTGTAATTGAGTATAAATTATGCTATTGAAAGGTTTTATCCACAATTCCACATGGATTCCTATTTAAGCCCGCACTGAAAATAAGGCAAACCCTCTTATTTGGTTTATACCGAATAATTAGGAAAAACACGATTATGTATTTTGAATAATTAGGAAAAACAAGAGTATGTCTTTTGATGTG
The DNA here is from genome assembly GCF_029448725.1 of Salvelinus fontinalis. NCBI lineage: Eukaryota > Metazoa > Chordata > Actinopteri > Salmoniformes > Salmonidae > Salvelinus > Salvelinus fontinalis. Next base: position 30,065,010 of record NC_074675.1, read on the forward strand.
TCTGTCACCCAAACTAGTGGACTCTGCAATGGCATTGTTCACCCACTGGGAAGTTTGCGTATGAACGACGAAATATTTTGGGACGTTATCCATTCGCGATTGCTGGCAGAAAGGTGTTCCGGCCTGAAGGAAAAAACAAGCCAGTGGCTGATAAAGGAAAAAGAGGGGGAGGTAAGTTATTTGGGGGAAAGAAAGAAACGAAGTTGTTGTAGGCTGTGACACATTCGCGGAATGGATTAATGCTTGCCTACTTTTACGGTACAATTGGTTTGGCAACGGTCAGTAGAGTTTAAGGCAGCATGAGTTCCGTTCTCAAACTTATCCGCATATTTTTGTAGTAAAATGATTTGAAAGCGGAATGTGAGCAATAATACATTCTCGAAACATCGAATGCTTTATGTTTTCGTTTGATCCGTTTTTTTTTCTCGCGTTTTTATATACATTTTCAATATCATGTTTCTGTTAAAGTGAACAGAAGAGTTTGGACACGCAACATTTTATACAGAAACGGACTTATTTTCCTCCTTCCACTGGTCCCCACTAGCCCGACGAGTTATTCTGCCAAAAAGCTTTGCCGTGGAAAATCGTGCAAAAAGGAACTTCACTGGACTACATTTGGCTTTAAAACAAGTTCAAAGGGGAATGTTTCTTCATTAAAAGTACCCACAATAAGAGCATTTAAGTTTACACTGGTGCCAGTTGCGTGGGAAACAACGAATAGCAGAAACAACTCATCTTTACGTGACCAAGTCTAACCTAATATAATGGACCGTTTCGTCACACCGAAGACATGCAGGTGTGGGGCTACCTAGTCTCAAACGAGACCGACAACAACAACTTCAGCTTCATGAAAGTGACCTAAAAATCATTTTTTTTTCATCAGTCTTTATCTCCAACATTGCCAGAACAATAGAAGTAGTCACTACTAACTCGATGGATTCACATGCGTTACCTTCTACCTGTCTGCCTGTAGTCTCCACAGCCAAGACACGATGACTCTCAACACTGTTGTCCAAACATGATTATATCGTCATGTGATCCTCCAAAAATGTCTTAATCGTCTTATTTAACGTCTGTTTTTTTATTTATTGTATATGTACATATAGCCTACATAGGTCTGTCCGTTGGTTCTAATTTGGGGGGTATTTGTTTAGCATATAGATTGCAAGGGGTCCATGTCATTTCAACTACTGTAGTTCAACTGTACTGTAGACATGCTTGAGTATTAATGTATTTCCAACTCACACACTGTATTTATTGAGTACATTAACTTATATAACATAGTGGTTTGGTAACAGCATTTAATTTAATTTGATTATTCAGAGTTTTAGACGACCAGGTTAGACATTACAATGGACCGACTTGGAAGTAAGTTATTGGAGAAGTTAAAACTGACTGACTCAGGGAGTGTGAAATTCGCCAGTTCTAAAAAGAAAAACGAGTTGGTCAACAACACCAACAATAACAGCAATGGGAACACCGGTGGGAACACCAGTAGTGGACTACCACCAACCCTGAGCACTGCAACCTCCTCACCATCAACACCTGGCCAGTTCTCTCTCACCTCTCCAACCTCAACGGAGGCATGCAGACCGGCCAGTGGCAGAGGTGGGAATGGACCGGCAGAGAGAGTCTCCGCTACCCAGCACCTCTCCCCCTCTACAACCTCCATCGCCCCCCAAACTGCTGACTGCGAACATCAACCCTACTCCCTCTCAACTCTCGCCCCCCTCCGGCGGCGGTCGCCCCAGCAGCGTGCCTCCTGCTACCTGGGGGAGGGCGTTGACATCCAGATGAGGCGTGAGTCAGGCCTGGGGGACTGTGACCCAGCTGGGTCCAAGGCCTCTATGAACCAGCGCCGCTACTCTCTGGAGCTCCAGCAGCTGGTCCGACGCCAGCAGCTCCTCTCCCAGCCTCCTCTGTCCCACTCCTCTGGCCCTCCTCCAGCATACCCCACCTCCTCCACCTCCTCGGGTTACGGCTCCGCTCCCCGTGGTGGCGCAATGGCCGAGCTGCACTACCTCCCCGAGCCGGAGCGCCACAAACGCCTCTCCCTCCAGGAGGCGCTGTTCTACAAGCGGCTGAGCACCGGAGGGGAACTCTGGGAGAGCACCAGGCCGGCCTCGCTCTCTCACCCCCCACACCGGCCCTCTGAGATGGGTGGAGGAGGAGGGGTGGGTGGAGGTTTCTTCTTCCCCCCAGGCCCGGCACTGAGCCCCTGCTCGTCCTTCAGTCTCCAAGAGTCGGTGCTGATCAGTCCCAGGTCCAGCTTTGCCTCCAGTACTGCCAGCGGTGGAAGCCCCATGGGCAGCCGCTGTAGCAGCAACCGCACCAGCGGAATCAGCCTGGGCTATGACACCCGGTACACCGCCTCTGCCGCCATGGCACCGCAGCTGCAGTTCTCCTCCCTGCACTCAGGGGGCTCCACCAGTGGACAGGGATACATAGTCT